>NC_056728.1:209976152-210163652 GCF_019279795.1 Protopterus annectens | reverse complement strand
GCTCAACAGCAATGGGTACCAGTGTTGCTTTGGCCAGTCTGGAGCTATCAAAATGCCTGTTGGTTGTTCTGCTTTGATCTTCAGGATCACCTTGGTCAACAGTGGCAGAGGAGGAAATGCATACATTTTTAGGGAATTCCAGCTGAAGGAGAGAGCATCCGTTGACCAGGCTAGAGGATGGTGGGTCCTGGTACAGAATTTCTCTAGGCGATGATTCGTGTGAGACGCAAAGAGATCTATGTCCGGTGTTCCCCATGTCTTTGTTATTTGTGAGAAAATGTGGGGATGCAGCATCCATTCGTGTGGATCCAAGAAATTTCTGCTCAGCTTGTCCGCCAGTACATTGTCCTTGCCTGGCACAAACTGGGATTGCAGGTGTATCTTCAGACTCACTGCTTTTTCCCAGAGAATCATTGTTAGTCTGCAGAGGGGGTATGAATGAGTTCCTCCCTGCTTGTTTACATACCACATGACAGTGGTGTTGTCTGTCCTTATTAGTAAATGTCCTTGTTGCAGTGATTTTTCGAAACTCTCGATTGCATGTATCACTGCCAACATCTCTTTTTGGTTTATGTGCAGATGTCTTTCCTTTGGTGTCCATTGACCTTGAACGCATCTGCCCTCCATGTGGGCCCCCCATCCATGATCTGAGGTGTCTGTTGTAATTATTTGACCTGCTTGAGGTCTGTTGAAAGACATGCCTTTGTTTAATTGACTTGCTTGAGCCCACCACAAGAATTCTTTTTGCAGACATGGAATAAGTGGGATTACGTCCTCTAGGCTTTGGCTGTGTTGGGACCATAAGCTTTTCAAATACCATTGCAGCTTTCTCATATGAAGTCTTGCCAAAGGTATCAGTAGAATGCATGATGCCATGAATCCCAGGGCCTGCAGGAGTTTCCTTGCAGTCAGCTGGGAGAGCTGTGCTAGGCCTTTGAAGTACTCTGGTAACTGCTGTTGTTTTCCTCTGTGAGGTAGGCCATTTGTGTTTGTGTGTCCAGTTTGGCTCCTAGGAAAATAATCTGTTGGGATGGCAGTAGTCTTGATTTCTGAATGTTGACTGTGTATCCCAAGGCCTGTAGTAATTGCATGACATAGTCCAAGTTTTTTATTAAGGTTTGTTTGTTGTCTGCTTGTATGAGGCAGTCGTCTAGGTAGGGGTATATTTGAATTCCCTGGAGTCTGCAGTGTGCCACTACTGATGCCAGGCATTTCGTGAACACTCTGGGCGCAGTAGATAAGCCAAACGGCAATGCTGAGAATTGATAATGCTCTGTCCCTGCAAGAAATCTGAGGTATCTTCTGCAGCTTTGTCTGATTGGGACATGCAGGTATGCCTCCTTGAGGTCCAGAGTGACCAGCCAAGACCCCTTGCCCAGCATGGGAAGGAGTTGCTGTAATGTCAGCATTTTGAACTTTGGCACAATGAGAAAGGTATTTAGATTAGACAAGTCCAGTATAGGCCTCCATTTGTTTTCCTTTCTTGGAACAAGGAACAGTCTTGAATAAAATCCCTGGCCTTGTTCCTGAGGAGGTACCTTTTCTATTGCTTTTATACTTAATAGCTTTGAAACTTGAATGAGTGCCTCTGCCCTTTGATGGTGTGGCAGGATTGGCATGCCTTGTCTTGTACGTAAAGTATGGAAGTGGAATCTGTAACCCTTGTCTATTAAATCCAGAATCCAGTTGTCCTTGGATAAGATATGCCAGTTTTTTGAGAATAAGGATAATTTTCCACCCAAGGGTGCTTCTCTCTGAGCACTTGTAGGCGGTATGAAAGTCAAGTCATTGTGATTGTCCTTGTGGTGCAGCTGGACTGGCTGCAGCACTTCTTTGATTTGTAGGTTGCCATTGGCGGCCCCTGTAGGAGCCTCGGTATTGGCCTCGGCCACGCCTGTTCTTTCCCCTTTGAAACTTGTCCGAGTCTGGGAAGGACCAATTCTTTGAAGGCCAGTTTCTACTGAATCTGGGTGGCTGAACCTGGAGGAAATCCTTGACTGTCTGTACTGACTTAGCTTTTTCCTCAATGGACTTCAACACGTCTTGTGCATTAGCACCAAAAAGCTTCTGTTTTTCCAGAGGTGCATCAAGTAACTTTACTTTGACATGGTCTGGCAGTGGCTGATCTTTTAACCAAGCATGTCTACGTATCACAGCCCCAGTCATAGCTGCCCTACATGAAGCCTCCAATGCATCATAACCACACTGAAGAAAATGACTGTTAACCTGCTGAGTGTTATGTATGTGATCCTGCAATGCCTTTCTATCAATAGGCTCAGGAGAGGCTAATTTTTTCTGTAAATCATCCAGCAAAAAATCCTGGTACTGAAACATATGAAAAAGGCAGTTAAGTGACCTCATGGCTAGGGTGGTAGAGGTATAAACTTTTTTACCCCATCTCTCCATAGACCTAGCTTCCCTATCCGGTGGCAAAGGATTCTTGGCAGTGGAGGTAGCCACTCCCTTGGGACCCTGTGAAATAGTTTCTAAATCCACAGAGTGGGCCTTAAAGAGATGTTTGTGAGTGTCAGGGACTCTGTAATATCTGTCTGGCTTGACAGGAGCAGGGGGGAGAGAGTCAGGGTTAGCACTGGAGTCGGAGAAAACCTCATCCAAAACATCCATCACAGGAGGAAAAGCTAAAGGTCTGTGCTGGGGAAGCTTTAGGAAGGTACGTAGCCTTTTCCTGGAATCAGAGAATTCCTGACCCTGCCATTGGAAATGTTCCCTCATAGAGTGCAGGACTTAACCAAACGAGAAATCCTCTGGTGGAGAGGCAGAGGGAATTGATTCCTCTGCATCAGAGTCCTCATAGGCATGGAAGGATTCTTCTTGAATATCTGAATGCTCAGAATCCCCAGAGGCCTCATTGGAAGAGAGGTCTTCAGTCTGCTCAATTCTAGGCCTTTTCTGTGCAGGAGGCTGAGAACCTCTGTCTGGATGAGGCTGAGACCCCCTGATAAGAGAAATAAGGTCTGCAGCAAGAGACATTATCTGTTTATCAGAGGAGGGGGCCTGGACAGCAGGTTTAGGATGGGCCTTGGCCTGGCTGGTGGACTTAGCACGTGCAAAGGCCTTGATGGACATAGATACAAGAGGCCTAGCAGCCCCACGTGCAGGAGTGACCTTGTCCACCGGAATGGTGTCGGGTAAATCAAGAACTTCGGTTTCCGGAGGAAAATCAACAACCAGTACCGGAGAGGTCTCCAGGACCGAAGGACGAGTTAACGCTGTGTTGTCGGCCTGGAGCGGTTGAATTACCGCTTTCGCAGGGACCGAAGCACTAGCGGAGGATCTAGGAGTAGTATCGGTGGAGGACGCGGGCCGAGGATGCCGGTCCCGGTCCTTCCGTTTTTTGGAAGATTGAGCTCTCGGTTGATCCGACGGCATGATATATGCAAAAGATTCGCCGAAAAAGTCTTCAGCAAATTCTGCCCAGCGCCTGAGAGTGTGCTTATTAAAGCAAGCACAGGCAGCACAGGCCGAGACGTCGTGGTCTGGGCCCAGGCAAGGAAGACAGTAAGAATGGAAGTCCTTATGAGGTATTTGTTTACCACAAGACAAACAATTATTAACTTTCTCAATTTGTTCTGACATCGGCTGAGGCAAGAAAAAATGTTCCCCAACGGGGTACTTAGCTTTTAGATGACTTCGGTACTGAAAACACAGGAGCTGACCGACCGGCACTTGCGAACTGCTTATGCTTCGGGCATCGCGCGGCAAGAAAGACTGAAGAAGATGGCGTCGGCCGATGCCTTTATACTCCAGCCGTGCTGACGTCGGAGAAGGGGCGACACCAGCCGATGCCGGACCCAGACTTTGGAATCCGGCCGACCGAGGGCTGCCTGAGGCAGGATAACCCATATGTTATGACTGCAGTTGCATTCTTGAAGGACATCCTGATCGACTTCTTTGAGGCAGTCACCAAAGCCGTAGATGAGGGTAAGGTAGTTCACACAGCCTATCTTGACCTCGCCAAGGCTTTCAACACCATCCCCCATTCTGGAATTATAGCTAAACTCACTAAACTAGGTATAAATCTCTACGTCACAAGATGGGTTGCCAACTGGCTCACTGACAGAACCCATACTGTAAAAGTTGCAGACTCCAAATCTGACCTATAAGCAGTGAAAAGTGGAGTACCATACAGTTCCGTCCTGGGACCTCTCCTGTTTGATATCTACTTCTCTGAAGTACAGGCTAACACAGAAGGCCTCTGGCTAATGAAGTCTGCAGATGACTGCAAACTAGGAGCCATAGTCAAGTCCCCAAATGATGTGGACATCCTACAGAAGGAATGCCTGGTGTCAGAGCCATGGCCTCAAGCTCAATGCCAAAAAGTGCAGTGTCATCCCCTTTGGTAAAAACTCTGTACCCATGAACAACCACATAGGCAGCAATCTACTTAACATAGAATGTGTGATAAGAGACCTTGGGACCCAGGTGGATATCAGTCTCTCTTTTGATGGTCACATCGCCACAGTAGTCAGGATGTCCTTCTACGTGGCACACCTCATCATAAAAGGGTTCTCATCCAGGAAAAAAGAGGTAATTGTTCCCCTCTAGTTGACACTCATTAGACCCATTATTGAGTACGATGCCCCTTTTTGGAATGTACCTCACAAGACATCTGCAGCAGCTGGAAAGGCCACAGAAGTACCTCACAAAGAGGATTACTGGTCTCAAACAAATGCCCTACACTGACTGCCTCAAAAAACTCCAACTTTACTCCGTAGCATATCGCCTACTCTGAGGTGATCTCTGCCTAACATATAAAGCTACGTCAAACCCAGAGCTGTTGGACATGCTACACCTAAGGAAATCACAATCCCTCCGAGCTACACGCTCTAGGGACCTAAACCTTGTCACCACAATAAACAGGACATGCTGGAGAGAGAGATTCCTGTCACAGAGACTTCCCATACTTTGGAACAGGCTACCTATCTATGTCAAGCAAAGTTCTTCATTAGCACTCTTCAAGAAAAATCTTGATGAGTGGATCGGAAATAGGAAATACTCCCCGGGGATCACTTCTGTGTCTCTGCTCAACAGTGGCACAGAAAATAACTTTCCTGGGTGGCGTAAGCCAGGGAACCTTGCTGGCTAGGCTTACGTAGGCCCTTGGGCCGATAGCCTAGTACCTACCTATGAACCTATGATTAACAGCCACACTGGATACCACCTTGGGCATGAAGGAGGGATTGGTTCTGAGGGACACCCTGTTTGCATGAAAGATGATGAAAGGCGCCACTGCCATAAAGGCCTGTAATTCAGATACCCTTCTTGCTGAAGTGTTTGCTAAAAGGAAGGCTGTTTTCCATGAAAGGAATTTTAAATCTGCACTAGCAGCTGGCTCGAAAAGAGGAAGAGTGAGTTTCTCCAATACAAAGTTGAGGTCCCAGGCTGGAGTTGGGGCTCTCCTGTGTAGTCTTAAATTTTTGGCCCCTCTGAGGAACTGTTTGAGCAGTGGATGGGAGAGGAGAGGAGGTTCTGTGTTATAATGAGCTGAAATGGCTGAAGTGTGAATTTTGATGGAGGAAAAAGAAAGGCCCTTGTGAAGCATTGTAAAGTTAAGTATTGTAAAATCTGAGGTATGTTGGGTGCGGCTGTGCTCATCCCTTGAGATTGGTTCCAGGCACAGAATCTTTTCCATATTTCAGCTTAAGATTTTCTAGTACTAGGCCTCCTTACTTCTAAAATGATATCCATCACTGGTTTACTGAGGGATGGTAAAGGAGAGATTAGGTAATTAGCCAGGCTGCTAGGTTCAGGGTTTGAAGCGGAGGGTGCAGAATCTCGTTCTCCTGCTGAGACAACAGGGTAGGAGTCTGAGTCAGGTGCTATGGGGCCAACAGTGACACACTGCGCAAGAGGTACCAGTGTTGGCGTGGCCAGTCTGGTGCAATCAATATCGTCCTTGGTTTGTCCTGTTTGATCTTTAGTAGTACTTTGGAAAGGAGAGGCAAAGGAGGAAAGGCATAAACTGATAGGTTTTTCCAGCTGAAGGACAGAGCATCCACTTTGCAAGCTTGTTTGTGGGGAGTCCTTGTGCAAAATTTGTCCACTTGGTAGTTCTGGGGGGAGGCAAACAGGTCTATATCTGGGCTCCCCCATTTGTTTGTCAACATGTTGAAAATCTTTGGTTCCAGTTTCCACTCGTGTGGGTCCATGAGGTTTCTGCTTAGTCCGTCTGCCAGTGTATTTAGTTTTCCTGGCAGGAATTGAGCTTGTAGATGTACTTGTTGAGTCAGGTGCTATGGGGCCAACAGTGACACACTGCGCAAGAGGTACCAGCGTTGGCGTGGCCAGTCTGGTGCAATCAATATCGTCCTTGGTTTGTCCTGTTTGATCTTTAGTAGTACTTTGGAAAGGAGAGGCAAAGGAGGAAAGGCATAAACTGATAGGTTTTTCCAGCTGAAGGACAGAGCATCCACTTTGCAAGCTTGTTTGTGGGGAGTCCTTGTGCAAAATTTGTCCACTTGGTAGTTCTGGGGGGAGGCAAACAGGTCTATATCTGGGCTCCCCCATTTGTTTGTCAACATGTTGAAAATCTTTGGTTCCAGTTTCCACTCGTGTGGGTCCATGAGGTTTCTGCTTAGTCCGTCTGCCAGTGTATTTAGTTTTCCTGGCAGGAATTGAGCTTGTAGATGTACTTGGTAGCTCAAGGCTGTGTTCCACAATGCCATGGCTAGTCTGCAGAGAGGGTAAGACTGGGTACCCCCCTGCTTGTTTATGTACCACATAACAGTGGTGTTGTCCATCTTTACCATTAATTGTCCTGGAAGAATGTGGTCCTTGAAGGCTGTCAGAGCATTCTGTACAGCTAACATTTCTTTTTGAATGATATGCAGGTGCATTTGACTTGGGTTCCATTTGCCCTGAATGCACTTCCCTGCCAGGTGAGCCCCCCATGCAGAGTCTGATGGGTCTGTTGTTAGGGTTTGGGCGGCAAGGGGTAGCGTGAATGGTAGTCCCTTGTTCTGGTGGCAGGCCTCTGTCCACCAAAAGAACTCTAGGCGTAGGCAAGGTATGATAGGAATTATTGCTTCTAGATCCTGAGAATGTTGACACTATAGGCTTTTTAGATACCACTGTAGTTTCCTCATATGCAGTCTTGCATATGGAATTAGAAGAATGCAGGAGGCCATGAATCCCAAGGCTTGCAGTATTTACCTTGTAGATAGTAGGGTTTTTGTGGCCACTAGTTTGAAGTAGGTTTTCAAATGAATTTGTTTCTCTGGCGTGAGGAAAGCCATCTGGGAAGTTGTATTCAAGCTTGCTCCCAGGAATATAATTTGTTGACAGGGTACCAGGTGTGATTTCTTTTAGTTTATGGTGTACCCCAGACAAGTTAGCACCCTTTGCACAAAAGCCAGATGATTCAAAAGTATGTCATGGCTTTCTGCCTGAATTAGACAATCGTCCAAGTATGGGTATATTTGAATATTTCTTTGCCTGCAAAATGCAATGACTGGAGCTAGGCACTTTGTGAATACCCTGGGTGTAGTAGATAAGTCAAAGGGCAATGCAGAGAACTGATAGTGCGTGTAGCCTGCTTTGAAGCGTAGGCACCTTCTGCAAGATTCCCTGATTGGGATGTGTAGGTATGCTTCCTTTAAATCGAGTGTTGCCAACCAGGCATCTTTGCCTAGCATAGGAAGCAACTGGTGAAGAGTCAGCATCTTGAATTTTGGAATCACCAAAAAGGTGTTTAGAGTAGACAGGCCCAGGATAGGATGCCATGAATGGTCTTTTCTGGGTACAGGAAAGTCTTGAGTAGAAACCTTGTCCCTTTTCCACTTCTGGCACAGTTTGAATAGCCTTTATGCTTAAGAGAGAGAGTACTTGCTTTTGAGCCTCTGCCCACTGATTTGGGGGTAGATCTGGCCAACCGTTTGGGGTTGGTAACGTGTGGAAGTTAAATATGTATCCTTGGGACACTATATTTAAAACCAGTTTGTCCTGGGTAATGAGTTCCCAGTTTTTTGCATGTAGAGCAATCTTTCCCCCCAAAGGAGCAGTCAGTTGAAAAGTGCTTTGAAGTTTTAAAGTGAAGTCATTGAGACAGTTTACCACAGGGGGGAGTTTTACTACTCCCAGATTTGGACGTGGGGGTCCCCCATTGGTTAGTCTTGTGTGTACCCTGGGACTGAAGCCTGGGCATTCTGCTGGATCTGGGTTTGGGCTGAGAAGGCCTGGAAGAGGCAAGAAAGGATCAATTCTTACAAGGCCAATGCCTACTAAATCTTGGAGGTTGTACTCATAAGAAATCTTTAACAGTTTACATAGATTTAGCTTTTTCCTCCATCTTTTTATGAACTTCTTCTGCCTTATTGCCAAACAGGTGGTCCTAATTTAAGGGAGCATCCAGTAATTTAGCTTTAATGCGATCTGGCAAGGATTGCTCCTTAAGCCAAGCATGCCTTCTAAGTACAGACCCAGTGACAGCAGCCCTGCAAGATGCCTCTAGTGAATCAAAACCACACTGCAAAGTATGTTTTCCAACTTGTTCAGCAAAATGTATTAAATCCTGTAAATCCTTATTTTCAACACAATCAGGAATCAACATAATTTTCTGTTTAAGCAATCCAATAATATGCTGCTGATACTTTAACATGTGAAACTGGCAGTTTAAGGCCCTAATGGCCAGGGTTTCAGATGTGTATACCTTCTTACCCCATCTATCCAGCACCCTGGAGTCTCTATCAGAGGGGGTACGACTTTTGGCAGTAGTAGCTTTAATGCCCTTGGGTCCCTGTGAAATGGTCTGAAGATCCGCAGTAGGATTTTTGAAAAGGAACTTGTGAAAGTCAGGAACCCTGTAATATCTATCAGGTTATCTGGGAGCAGGAGGTTAAGAGTCCGAGGCCAAGCTAGATTCCGAAATGGCATCATCAACAATATCTAGTATAGCAGGGATAGCTAAAGGCCTGTGCTGGGGCAGGAGTAAGAAATCCATAAGCCTCTTTTTAGAATCAGAGAAATCCTGATTTTCCCAATGAAAATGATCCTTAAAAGTATGGTTTCACCAAAAGAGAAATTCCGGGGGTGGGGGGGTGGGCAGAGGGAATAGAGTCCTCAGCATCAGAATCCTCATAGGTAGATAAGGGTAAATCCTGGTCATCAGAGGAAACAGAAATTTCAGAATCCTGGTCAGAAGTATCATAAGCAAACTCAGTCCTTGGTCTCTTAGATGGAGAAGGTTGGCTTTCCCTGATTAAAGTAATAAGGTCTTCAGCCATTCTTATCATTTGTTTTTTAGGCATAGAGGCCTGACCATGCGGTCTGGGCATCAGTTTCTTAGGCATGGTTCGAGTTTTAGGCCTTGAAGAAGAAGATGGCGTTGGTTTAATATGCAAGTCAGTAGACATGAATACACCCTCAGAAGTCGGTGCCTGCACAGCGGCTCCAGAACCATCCAAGGTAGAGACATCCACAGGTTCCACAGTTGAAGCATCTTGCGGCATACCGGACTCCGAATGGGTCTCAGTAGAGGCCTGCAAATCTGAAGTAGCGGGTTTCAGGGGCTGCGAAAGCGCCTCACTGAGTACCGGCGAACTGGAGCCTGGCTTAGAAGCGTCATCGGCAGCTTTGGACCTAGACGGCCTGTGTCTGTCTTTATCTTTGCATTTTTTCGGAATGTCAGTAGTCGGATGGCTTACCGAAGACATATCTGGATAAAGTACAGTTGTGAACACTTACCATAAATGTAGATGTTCGAGTGTATTCACTGTTGCAGTCATTACATTTGGGTAATCTGCTGGCAGGTTGCCCTCAGTCGGCCTGAATAACAAAGTCTTGGGTCCTGCGTCAGTTGCCGTCTTCTCTTCCATTATGTCAGGGGTATAAAGCATGCAGCCGACGCCATTTTAATCAGTTTTTCTTGCCCCAGATGTCAGGTGCCCCCCAAATGGGGAACAAAATATATATAAACAAACAGCAAATATATAAATGCACCTTAGAAACATAAAATTTACCTTCAGCTAAAAGCAAATACACCACAAAGGCTTTTGAGTACAGTGAAGGAAAGAAAAGGTATAGAATGGGGGATGGCGGGTGGGTAACCCGGACTGCAACAGTGCATACACTCGAACATCTACATTTATGGTAAGTGTACACAACTGTACTATGTTCTTCGTGTTTCACTGTTGCAGTCATTACATTTGGGTAGAATCCCAAAGCTATGGATGGAACTAAACAGCATTAGGAGCAGCTATAAGGCCCTGCAAGACTGCAGTGGCAAAGCCTGCCCTGGATTTAGAGAAGAGAGGTAAATGGTAATGCTTTGTGAACGTATGAACAGAGCTCCAAGTAGCAACTTCTAGAATGTCTTTGGTTGGGACCTCTCTGAGAAAAGCTGCTGAAGTGGAGGCAGCCCTGGTGGAATGGGACCTGATCCCCTTGGGCACAGGTTTACCATGGTGCAAATAGCAGAAACGAATGCAGTGGCTTATCCATTTAGAAATAGTCTGCTTTGATATAGCCTTCCCCTCTGATCCTGCAGCAAATGCTACCAGTAGTTGCTCAGACTTTCTTGGAAATTTTGTCCTGTTTAAGTAGAATCTTAGTTGTCTGTGTACATCCAATGAATGCAGAATCCGCTTCCCCTTGTTCTGCGGATTTGGGAAAAAAGTTGGCAGGTGAATGGTTTGGTTAAGAGCCACACTGGATACCACCTTAGGCATAAAGGAAGGATATGTCCTGAGGGCCACCCTGTCCGAGTAAAATAAAATGAAAGGCTCCACTGCCATGAGAGCCTGTAGTTCCGAAACCCTTCTAGCTGAAGTGACTGCCAAAAGAAAAGCCGTCTTCCAAGAAAGAAATTTTATATCCGCAGTAGCTGCTGGTTCAAAAGGAAGTAGGGTGAGTTTTTCCAGCACAAAATTGAGGTCCCATGCGGGAGTTGGCGCTCTCCGGGGAGGCCTTAAATTTTTGGCCGCTCTGAGATACTGTTTTAGCAGTGGATGAGAAAAGAGAGGAGGATCTGTGTTGTAATGAGCCGAGATGTCAGAGGCATGGATTTTTATTGAAGAAAAAGATAGGCCCTTGTCAAGCATCTTAGTTAAGTATTGCAAAATATGAGAAATATTGCACTTTACTGTGTCTATTCCCTGTGCTTGGTTCCAAGCACAGAATGTCTTCCATTTAACAGCATAAGATTTTCTAGTATTAGGCCTTCTGGCTTCCAAAATGACATCCATCACAGGTTTACTGAGAGATGTGGTTTGAATAATTAGTTGATTAGCCATGTTGCAAGATTCAGAGTTTGGAGCTGAGTGTGCAGAATTTGATAGTTCTGCTGAGACAGTAGGTGAGGTATCTGAGGCAAGTACCACGGAGGAAGGTGTGACATATTCCTTAGAAGTGGATACCAGTGTTGGCGAGGCCAGTCTGAAGCAATTAAAATCATTTTTGGTTTTTCCTGTCTGACTTTTAGTAAGACCTTGGAGAGTAGAAGCAAAGGGGAAAAGTCATAGACTGATAGGGTTTTCCAGCTGAAGGAAAGAGCATCCAATTTCCATGCTTTTTTGTGATGAGTTCTCGTGCAGAATTTGTCCAACTGACAGTTTTGGGGAGAGGCAAATAGATCTATGTCTGGGCTTCTCCATTTCTGTGTTAACATGTTGAAGATTTGTGGATCCAGTTTCCATTCGTGTGGGTCAATAAGATTTTTGCTTAGGTCGTCTGCCAGAGTATTTTGCTTTCCTGGCAGGAATTGATCTTGAAGATGTATGTGGTAAGTCAAGGCTGTGTTCCACAAGGCCATGGCTAGTCTGCAAAGGGGGTAGGAATGGGTACCCCCCTGCTTGTTTATGTACCACATAACTGTGGTGTTGTCCATCTTTATCAGTAGTTGTCCTTGATGAAATAAGTCCTTGAAGGCTGTCAGAGCATTCTGAACAGCTAGCATTTCTTTATGGTTGATATGCAGATGCATTTGGTTTAAGCTCCATTTGCCCTGAATGCATCTCCCTGCCAGGTGGCCCCCCCAAGCATAGTCTGATGCGTCTGTGGTTACGGTTTGGGTGGCAGGGGCTTTGTTACCTCCAGATTTGGAGGTGGAGGCACCCCATTGCTTTGACCTGTAAGATCCCTGTGATTGATATCTGGAGCCTTTTGAGCGCCTGGGTTTGCCCTGAGTGGCTCTGTTGGACACAGGAAAGGACCAGTTTTTAGTAGGCCAGTGCCTACTGAACCTGGGTGGCTGCACTTGCAAAAAATCTTTTACCATTTGCATAGATTTATCTTTGTCTTCCATTTTCTTTAAAACCTCTTCTGCCTTATTACCAGAGTATCATGCTGCAAAGGGGCATCCAACAATTTAGCTTTAACATGATCAGAAAGATTTTGCTCCTTGAGCCAGGCATGCCTTCTTATCACAGATCCAGTAATGGTGGCCCTACAAGAGGCCTCCAAGGAATCAAAACCACATTACAAAGTATGTCTTCCAACCTGTTCTGCTGCATACATTAAATCCTGTAACTCTATTTTCCACACAATCAGAAATCAACATCATTTTCTGTTTCAGTAAGCCCATAACATGCTGTTGATATTTAAGCATATGAAACTGGCAGTTTAAAGCCCTTATTGCCAAGGTTGCAGACGTATAAACCTTCTTACCCCATCTATCCAGTGCCCTGGAATCTCTATCAGAAGGGGTAGGATTTTTGGCTGTAGAAGCCTTAACACCCTTGGGACCCTCAGATATAGTCTCAGGATCAGCAGCAGGATTTTTGAAAAGAAATTTGTGGGAGTCAGGAACCCTGTAATATCTGTCTGGCTTACTAGGAGCTGGAGGCAAGGAATCAGGAGCCATGCTTGATTCCAAGATCACATCATCCACAATGTCTAATACAGGAGGTATTGCCAAAGGCCTATGCTGAGGAAGAAGGAAATCCCTAAGCCTCTTTTTTGATTCAAGAAGTCCTGACTCTCCCAGTGAAAATGTTCCCTTAAAGTATGCAAAGTCTCTCCAAAAGAGTAATCCTCAGGAGGAGATGCAGATGGGATGGATTCCTCTGCATCAGAATCCTCATAAGGTGGAATAGAAAATTCCTGATCAGAAGAGGAATCAGAAGAAATGGAAACATGATCTGAAGATTCATAATCAGTGCCTTGCCTAGGCCTCTTAGCGGGGGGGGGGTTGGTAACCCCTGATCAAGGTAATTAAACCCTCAGCCATTTTGATCATTTGTTTTTTAGGCATAGCGGCCTGAGCACGTGGCTCATGCATCAGTTTTTAGACACAGAAGTTGTTTTTGACCTTGTTTTTGTTGATGGCATCGATTTAATATAAAAATGTTGAGGCCTGAAAACACCCTCAGAAGCCGGTGCCTGCTCAGCGGCTCCAGACCCATCCAATGGAGAGACATCCGCGGGTTCAATACTTTGCGGATCTCGCGGCGTACCGGACTCCGAATGGGTCTCGGTAGAGGCCTGTGACTCAAAAGTAGCGGGTATTAGGGGCTGCGAAAGCGCCTCACTGAGTACCGGCGAACCGGCGACTGCCTTAGGAGAAGCTTCGTCGTTGGTTTTGAACCTCAACGGTCTGTCTCTGTTTCCTTGCATTTTTTATGAACTCCAGTAGTCGGATTGCTAACCAATGACATTTCAGGGCAGTTAAATCTTTAACCAAAATATTTAGAAGCAAAAATATTCTGATGCTTAATAGTGCGTTGGTTAAATTTAGCACAAAACCGACAGCAAGGCACGTTGTTGTCGGGGCCTAGGCAAGGAATACAGTACAAATGAAAACCTTTATGAGGTATTTGCTTCCCACAAGTAATGCAATTATTAACTTTTACTGACATCGGTAAGGAGCAAGAAAAAGTTTTCCCAATGGGGTACTTAGCTTTTAGTCGAAGACTTTGGTTCTGAAACTCGAAAACGAAAATTTCAGGAGTCGGCCAACCAGCACTTGTGAACTGCTTCGGGCACCACACGGCAAGAAAGACTGATGTAATGGCGTTGGCTGCATGTTTTATACCCCTGACTAACTGACATCACAGAAGAAGAGACAGCAACCGAAGCAGGACCCAAGACTTTGTTAATCAGGCCGACTGAGGGCTACTGCAAGCAGATAACCCAAATGTGATGACTGCAACAGTGAAACACGAAGAACATCAGAAGGTCATCCAAGTAGAGAAAGACTTGAATCCCCCTTAGCCTGCAAAAAGCAATCACAGGAGAAAGGCATTTGGTGAGTACCCTTGGGGCAGTAGAAAAGCTAAAGGGCAAAGCACAGAACTGAAAATGCCAGGAAGCAACATAGAAACTTAAAAACTTCCTGAAAAAGGGATGAATCGGAATATGAAGATAAGCATCCTTGAGGTCCAGAGACACCATATAAGACTGAGGAAGCAGAAGAGGGAACAATGTCTGAAGGGACAACATATGGAAAGAGAGGACCTTCAGAAAGGTGTTTAGATGAGAGAGGTCCAGAATAGGTCTCCAAGTGTCCTCTTTTCTGGGCAGTAAAAACATTCTGGAGTAAAACCCCCGCCCCCTTTCAGAAACTGGAACTTCCTGAATAGTTCTCGGAGTCAAGAGATCCTGAAGCACTCCTGGGAAGAAGGGCAACCGCTCCTGAGGGGGCTAAGGAATTCCCATAAGAGGGGGGAGACATTTCCAGACAGTGAAGCACGCTTGAAGGATAATGGACAGAACCCAGGAGTCCTGAGTAATCCTTAACCAAACAGGAACTGAAAGGGACAGACAAGAAAGAGAAATGTGGCTGAGAAGAACAGGACAGTCAGACAGCACCTGGTTTGTCAGCAAAAGGAGACTTCTGGAGCACAGAAGTCTGGGTAGCTTTACTAAGAGTTGCCCGCATCCCACCCTTCTTCCCCTTGGGGAGGTGAGACTGCCTGCGAACAAATGCTGGCTTATTGAGGTAATTTCTCTGAAATGTAGGCGTAGGAGAAACAAAGACATGTTTAAGTTATTGCAAAGTCTTGCCCTAATTCTGAAGAGTCTTAAACAAATCAGGAGCTACTTCACCAAACAAGTGATTGTTGCCCAGAAGAGCATCCATCAGCTTAGACTTATTGTCATCAGGCAAAGGTTGAAACTGAAGCTAGGAATATCTCCTCATCACAGAACCAAAGGCAGCAGACCTAGAAGAAGCATCTTCTGGATCATACCTACACTTAATGGAATGGCAAGCTACCTAGGAAGAAGTCCCTAACAGGGAAAGAGCAGAAGTCCTCCCTTCAGAATCAGGAAGATCAGAAATTATCTTACAGGGCTGGGAAAGAAGGGTCAAAATATACCTGGGCATATGGGTCTGATAAATGACAGCCCTGAAAGCTAAGGGAGCAGCAGTATAAACCTTCTTACCTAGCATTTCCACAGTTCTGCTATCTTTTTTGGATGGAATCAACTTAGTAGACGGCAGCAAGTGAAATGGCTTGAAAGAAGCCACAGACACCACAGAAGTGTCAACCAAAGAACACCTATAAGAAAATTTACAGCCCTCAGGCACCCTATAGAGCCTATCGGATTTCTTGGGGGCAGGGGGCTGGAAATTAGAAGCCTTAGACGCCATAGAAAAGGCATCCAACAAAACAGCCAAAATAGAAGGAACAGCAGAAGGTCTAAATGAATCCATTTGCAGGAGCCCATAATACCGCTTCTGTACTTCAGAAACCTGGCACAATCCCATTTAAAAAAAACCTCCATCATTCTAGAGATTGTGTCCCCAAAAGAAATTTCCTCGTAAGGAGTGTCAGGATTAGTAGCGTCGTCTTACCCAGACCTATACTTTAAAGGAGATGGAATCTGAGATGAGTAAGCAAGGGATTCCTCATCTGAATCCTGCTCCCTGGGTCTTTTAAGGGGTGTATATGATCAATGGGAGCTGGAACAGAAACTCCCAGAGGAGGTTTCAAAGCCATCAAAGCATTAAACACCCCCTGAGTGAAATTCTGCCATTCACTCTGCAGATCGTTAGCAGCTGGAGAAATATGCTTAGTCTTTGTATTTATTTAATATTTGTTTACTGGGAAAGAACGACTTGGAATGAAGCCAATTTTCATCAGAGGCCCAGGGAGAAATGCTCTAGATGCATGTCTTTGTACCATGGGAGGAAACCAGAGCACCCGGAGAAAACCCACACGAATGCATGAAGGACATACAGACTATGCACAGAAGGCACCTTTGCTTTTTCTTCAAGGGGATGTCTGCCTTATAGAACCTAAAAGGCTCAGACCCCAGACAGCATTCAATAATAATAGTTGGGACTTCTTCTCTGACCAAAGTTTAAGAAACACACCTAGGCTTCTCAGAAATAATTAGCTGCGGTTCCCCCCTGAATGCCTGAAGCAGACGTCTGCAAGGTCTCCAAGGACATGCTTAAGGTTGGATCCACACCACCCTCTACAGCAGAAGAATTCAACGGTGGAGCCAGGCAAACCTCTGGTCTTTCACTCACCTTGGGAGAGATATCCGGTGGAGGCTGAACAGCAAAAGAATCCAGCCTAGATTTCTTGGCCTTCGATTTCACAGATGGATGACCCTTGGAGCGGGAAGTTCCTTCCATTTTGACTTTAACTAAAAGCTTGAGACGTTGATTCACACCTACAAGGCCAAAGAAGTTAGCCGACTATGGACAAAGGCCTGACAAACTGAATATAACGCATTGTTGTGGGAAGCAACGAGACAAAACAAGCACTGCTCCTGATATTTATAGGCAACCTGTCTCACACACTGGCATTTACCACTCTTGGATGACATGAAACCCCACAAGTAGCAAAAAAAAAGGGGAAAAGATAAGATACAAAAACCCCAACAGGGCACTTACCTGAAATGGCTTGGTAAACCAGCAATGGAACAGGCATTCAGACCAACTATTAAGATATGGTGGCAAAGAAGTTCTGAGGATGGTACGTTTGGATGTCACCTGTATGTCCTATGAAACGCGAGGAACATAAGTGTGACATATGACATAACCTAAAGCAACCCTATAGGCTTTGGTATACTGGCTGGAGGAAACAGCTCTGTCTGGTCTGGTGGGTGTGATGGAATCTCACTGAAAGGGGTAGGATTTTCTACCCACTACTATCTGTATCCTCTCCAAATTATTCTCAGAATCCATTTGTCTCAGACTACTTGTGGCCAGGCTGCAGGGTTGAGACAGAGCCTGGAGGAATGAACTGGAGAAGGAAGGGCAGGGGGGGAGGGAGGCGGGGATGCTCTATGACTTGGCACAGTCATTCTTTTGCAGGGGGACTGACCCTTTTTCAGAAAGGAACCCCTGTTGTTTGGTTTTGAAGAACTATCTTCCTGCCTCTTCTTTCTGGATCCCTGTTTGTTGTTTGTTTTGCCCCTTGAATGAAGGCACCTTGTTTGGGAAGAACTTGGGTGCATGAAACATCCTAGGTACCCCATGCTTTTAATTTGCCTCTATCATCCCACTGTTTGAATATCTGTGTAACACAGGGCCCAAACACCTTTTCATAACTTAAAGGTGCATTCAAAATTTCAGCTTTTAAATCATCAGAGAAGTTCTGACTATGTAACCAAGCATACTGTCTTAATACAATAGAAAAAGCAGCATTTCTTGAGGCTGTATCTGCACATTCAAGCACACCTCTCAAACTATGTTTCAAAACCTAAGTCAAACTACAAAGAATTCCATTCATACAAGACTTTTGCTCTGTAGGTTAAGGATACGGCAAAATCATCCAGACTGTAAGCACACCAAACTTTTAACATATAACCTTGATAATTTAAGATTCTAAAGGCTACATTACTCGAAAGAGACATCCTTTTGCTTTGAAGGATCTTTTTCCCTTTGAAGATGCCAAAGACTTTTTATTTGTGCAGGCGGCTGGGCCAGCAGTCAAATGATAAAAAATACTTGTCACATCTGCGGAGACACCATATTTTCTTTGAGCTTTTTTAGGGATTGCTGGAATAGATACTGGTGTCCTGCAGGCAGCTTTATAAACATCTTCCAAGGCTGGTAAAGCCAGAGAATTGGGCATCTTGTCCTCTAAAAGGTCATATACCCTGCCCTGCTCTGGAATACTTCCAAACTGCTCCCAAGTAAAGACATCCCTAAATCTAGGAATCAGCTGAGAAAATCTGTCACTGAATCTCCAAATGACTTAGCCATCCTGCAGGAAGGTTTGATCCACATAAGTAACTGGTGCAAAATCATACACAAACTAAATTCTAAAAATGCATTATTGCATACTTTAGGAAGTCATCTATCCTAGGGAACTACCACATTAACAATATAGCCCCTAAGAGTTTCACCAATGTGTGTCCATTGTCATCACAAAGTCCTTCTATGCTGCACAGCTTACAAACAAAGGGATTGTGTCTAGACCTAGGGATGTCACTGCCCCCTTTGCTCATCCCTCATTAAGCCAATTATTAACTATAATGCCCCCTTGGCGTTTCAATCCAGACATAAGCAACAACTGGAACACTCACAAAGATACTTACTAAAATGATACAAGGCCTAAACGATATGTCCTACATGAACCGACTCAAGCCCTGTCACTATACTTGGTATGCTACAGACTGCTAAGAGGTGACCTGTGTCTAGCAAGCAAGGCATCCTCCAACCCAATACTGATATATTTACTGCACATCAGCAAGTCAAACGACATCAGAAATACTCGGTCTGGAGATCTAAACGTTTTCTGCATCATCAACAGAACAGTTGGAGGGACAGATTTATCTCCTCAGAGGATACATCTGCTCTAGAACAGACTCCCCTCTCCATTCATGTAAAACAAAGCTCATTCCTGTCCATATTCAAGTACAATTTGGATCTGTGGTGGACTACTAATGAACAGAAGCAGCTCCTAAATGCTTTATCCTGTGAATATGTTTCCACATGTTACCTACGGTATGATCCTATTCTCATTAGGAGTAATACATAATTACTGACCATAGGATAGGTAAAGCCAATCTAATAAGAAAGGCAGCTAGGCTAGTACTTACCTATGAACCTATAATAAAATGAGAGGAAGGGGGTTCCCAAATGGGGCTTATCTAAGCAATAAGCCTGAAAAATCAGCATTGGACCCTGTGAATCGTCAGAGGACTTTCTTTTTTGGATGGCAGAAAAAGAATGCACACTTGATTCCTACTACGGGTGAAAGCTTCTCCCTCTGGACATGCTAAGCCAATAAGCTGTCACAGGAAGAGAGAGGGAGGGGAGCCTGAGCTTTTGAAAGCTGGCCTTTACTGGGTTACCTTGGCAGATAACCTAAAATGACACTGAGGCAGTGGGAATGATGAACATGCTCTAAATCTGAGCTGGGTCTCTTGAATACACCCCCAACTCCCACTGAAACTCCTCCATCTTATGAACAGTGTCCCCAAACATGAACTTCTCTGGTGGAGATGAAAAGGAAAGTGCCCTCTGTGTCACATGCATAAGGGGCAGCAGAAGGGATCTGTCCCACACAAGTCAGCTCATCTGCTTCAGAATCAGTGACATCAGACTACTCCATGGTGGAATGCATCTTTTTCTTTTTTGAAGGGGTTCCAGACACCTTCAATATTCCCACAGTTGGCTGCTCTTACTGCATAAAGTATGTGGAATCCTGAGACAGTTGAAAAAGTTAACAAGAAGAAGCCTTTGGAGTGGAAGAGACTCTGGTACTATTTGGACAATGCTGAGGCAAGCTGGTCAGGGCTGGCTTGGTCTTCAACACTTTGTGCCTCACAACTTCAGACAGAATCACCCTGGAAATCTCATGTCTCACACAGGTGACCAAAACCTCATTCTGGTCTTCTGGTCCTCAGGAGCCTCCTCATGAATTAATAAAGTGGTTGCTCCACTCTCTCCTTTGGTAATAGGAAAGTACAGTTTTGTACCTACCATAAATGTAGATGTCCGATAGGTATGCAACTGCAGTCCTGACATATGGGTTGTCCTGCCTCAGGCAGCCCTTCGGTCAGCTGGATTCCAAAGTCTGGGTCCGGCGTTGGCTGATGTCGCCCTTTCCCCGATGTCAGAGCGCCTGGGGTATAAAAATGTCAGCCGACGCCATCTTCTTCAGTGTTTCTTGCCCCAGATGCCAGGTGCCCTCTAAGGAAGGCTAAATTTTGAAAAATAGAGAAAAAATTCCAGACAAGTACAACAGCATAAAAACAAATGCACCATAAAAGATTACCCCAGGTAGCTAAAATGAGGGGTAGAAACCCAAAAGTATACCACAGAGGGGTAGGTGGGAGGGAAAATCTGACTGCAGTTGCATACCTATCGGACATCTACATTTATGGTAGGTACAAAACTGTACTATGTCCTTCAAGGATGCAACTGCAGTCCTGACATATGGGTTGAATACCATAGCCAATCTGGAGGTGGTAGGCACTAAGACAAAGATGGTGTAGCTAAAATGCCCTGCAGGACTGCAGAGGCAAATCCTGCTCTGGACCTGGAGAATAAAGGCAGGTTGTAATGTTTGGAAAATGTATGCACGGAGCTCCATGTAGCAGCTTCTAAAATGTCCTTTGTTGCCACTCCTCTTAAAAAGGCTGTGGAGGTGGCTATAGCTCTGGTGGAATGTGGCCTGATGTCAGCTGGCACAGTTTTTCCATGAAAAGAGTAGCAGAATCGAATGCAATTTCCAATCCATTTAGAAACTGTCCGTTTGGAAATTGCTTTTCCCTGCAATCCAGCAGCGAAAGCTACAAAAAGCTGGTCAGATTTTCTGAAAGACTTTGTTCTGTCCAAGTAGTAGCGCAACTGTCTGTGTATGTCTAAGGTGTGCAGAAGTCTCTCTCCTTTATTTTGAGGATTGGGAAAGAAGGTAGGCAGGTGAATAGCTTGATTCAGGGACACCCTGGATACCACCTTTGGCATGAATGACGGATTGGTTCTCAAAGAAACTCTGTCCTGGTGAAAAATGAGAAATGGTTGTATTGCAATAAGGGCCTGTAGCTCAGAGACTCTTCTTGCTGAGGTTACTGCCAGAAGGAAGGCTGTCTTCCAAGACAGAAATTGCAACTCTGAAGATGCTGCTGGTTCAAAGGGAGGAAGAGTTAATTTTTCCAGCATGAAGTTGAGGTCCCATGCAGGCACTGGTGGTTTCCTTGGAGGGTTGATGTTCTTTATACCTCTTAGAAACTGTCTTAGCAATGGGTGAGAAAATACAGGCGGATCAGTGTTATATTTGGCAGATATTGCTGAAGCACGTGTTTTTATGGAAGAATATGAAAGGCCATTGTGGAGCACTTCAGCCAAGTATTCCAGGATCTGTGGAATGCTCATCACTGATGGGTCTTGACCCTTTTTGCTGTTCCAGATAAGAAATCTCTTCCATTTTGCTGAGTATGTTTTTCAAGTGGAAGGTCTGCGCGCCTCCAGGATGATATCTTTTACCCTTTTAGAAAGTGAATCCTGAGTAACAGTCATGGAATCTTCCAAGCTGTCAGCTTCAATGTTTTCAAGCTGGGGTGTAGTGTCCTGTAATTGTTCTGTGTCAGAAGAAGTGGCCATTGAGGAAGGAGCCATGGATTGGTGTGTGTCAAGCTCCATAGCAGTGGGTACCAGTGTTGTCTTGGCCAGTCTGGACCTATCAGTATGACTTTCGGTTGCTCTGTCTTGATCTTTAGTAACACCTTAGTCATCAAAGGAAGAGGTGGGAAGGCATATAGTGTTAGAGAGTTCCAACTGAAGGAGAGAGCGTCCACCTTCCATGCTTGAGGATGGTATGTCCTTGTGCAAAACTTTTTCAGATGGTGATTGAAGTGGGAGGCAAAAAGATCTATATCCGGCCTTCCCCATGCTTGAGCTATTTGTAAGAAAATGTCTGGATGCAACATCCATTCGTGTGGATCCATGATGTTTCTGCTTAGGCTGTCTGCCAGAACATTGTCCTTCCCTGGTACAAACTGGGATTGTACCTCTATTTTCAATTGTAGGGAAATAGCCAAGAGATTTATTGCCAGTCTGCAAAGAGGGTAGGAATGGGTACCTCCTTGCTTGTTTATGTACCACATAACTGTGGTATTGTCTGTCTTTATTAGTAGATGGCCCTGATGCATGAACTTTTCGAAGGCCTTGATTGCATGTATCACTGCCAGCATTTCTTTTTGGTTGATATGCAGGTGCTTTTCTTTTTGTGTCCATTGTCCTTGAATGCATCTGCCCTCCATGTGCGCCCCCCATCCATGGTCTGAGGCGTCTGTTGTTATGGTTTGACTTGTATGAGGCTTGCTGAAAGGCAGACCTTTGTTTATCTGGCTTGCTTGAGCCCACCACAGAAATTCCTTTTGAAGGCATGGAATGAGTGGGATCAATGTTTCCAGGCTGTGGCTGTGCTGAGACCATAGACCTTTTAGATACCATTGTAATTTCCTCATATGCAGCCTTGCATGTGGAATCAGAAGAATGCAAGATGCCATGAAACCCAGGGCCTGCAGGATTTTCCTTGCAGTCATCTGGGTGTGTGTTGCCAATCTTCTGAAGTATTCTGGTAATTGTTTTTGTTTTTCTTTTGTCAGAAACGCCATCTGGGTGTTTGTGTCCAGTGTGGCACCCAGGAAAGGTATTTGTTGGGATGGTACAAGACTTGATTTCTGAATATTGACTGTGTATCCCAAGGCCTGCAGTAGGTGAATGACATAGTCCAAGTTTTTTAACAAGGCTCGTTGGCTGTCCGCTTGTATAAGGCAGTCGTCCAGGTAAGGGTATATTTGTATCCCCTGAAGTCTGCAATGTGCAATTACTGATGCCAGGCATTTCGTGAACACTCTGGGCGCAGTAGATAAGCCAAAGGGCAATGCTGAGAATTGATAATGCTCTGAGCCTGCAAGAAATCTGAGGTATCTTCTGCAACTTTGTCTAATTGGGACATGCAGGTATGCCTCCTTGAGGTCCAGAGTTGCCAGCCAAGACCCCTTGCCCAGCATGGAAAAGAGTTGCTGTAAAGTCAGCATTTTGAATTTTGGCACAATAAGGTAAGTATTCAGTGCGGACAAGTCCACAATGGGTCTCCATTGGTTTTCTTTTCTTGGAACAAGGAACAGTCTTGAATAAAATCCTTGTCCTTGTTCTGCAGAAGGAACCTTTTCTATTGCTCTTATTTGAAGTAGGTTTGTTATTTGTTTGAGTGCCTCTACCCTTTGATTTGGTGGCAGGTTTGGCCTGCCATGTCTTGTTGGCAGTGTATGAAAATGGAATCTGTATCCTTTGTCTATTATCTCCAGTATCCATTTGTCCTTTGTAATATTGTGCCAGTTTTGTGAGAATAAAGATAATTTTCCGCCCAAAGGTGCTTCTAATTGAGCCCTGGATGGCGGAGTCAAATTCAAGTCATTGAGATTGTCCTGGCGGAGCAGTGGAAGGTCCTGCCCCACCTCTCTGGTTCGGAGGCTGCCATTGACGTCCTCTGTAGGAGCCTCGAGTTTGCCCTCTACCTCTGCCACGTCTGTTTTTGCCTCTTTGAAATTTGTCTGTGTCAGGAAAGGACCAATGCTTAAAAGGCCAATTCCTGCTTAATCTTGGAGGCTGTACCTGGAGGAAATCTTTGACTGTTTGCACTGATTTTGCCTTTTCCTCTATTTTCTTTAAAACCACTTGTGCAGTAGCACCAAATAGCTTATGTTTCTCTAGTGGTGCGTCCAAAAGCTTAATTTTCACATGGTCTGGCAATGTTTGTTCCTTTAACCAAGCATGTCTGCGTATGACCGCACCTGTCATTCTCCATGAAGCTTCCAATGCATCATATCCACACTGAAGGAAATGGCTGCTAACCTGCTTAGTATTATGAACCAATTCCTGTAACCCCTTTCTATCTAATGGTTCAGGGGAAGCCAGTTTCTTTTGCAAGTCATCCAACATGTATTCCTGATACTGAATCATATGAAATTGACAATTTAATGCTCGCATAGAAAGGGTGGAAGATGTATATACTTTCTTGCCCCACCTTTCTAAAGCCCTAGAATCTCTTTCCGAAGGGAGTGGGTTCTTAGCAGTAGTGGAGGAAACCCCTTTAGGCCCCTGAGAAATAGTTTCAGGGTCAGCAGTATGGCCCTTGTACAGAAATTGATGTGGGTCTGGGACCCTGTAGTACCTGTCTGGCTTGACAGGAGCAGGGGGGAGGGAGTCAGGGGAAACACTAGATTCTAAGTACACATCATCTAAAACATTTAAAACTGGAGGAATAGCTAAGGGTCTATGCTGAGGTAGCTTTCAAAATTCCCTTAACCTTTTCCTAGAATCTGAGTATTCTTGGCCTTGCCATTTGAAGTGTTCCCTCATGGAATGAAGCGTTTCCCCAAAGGAAAACTCCTCAGGAGGAGAAGCAGAGGAAATAGATTCCTCCGCATCAGAATCCTCGTAGGCCAGGAAGGCCTCCTCCTGGTAGTCTGAATGTGCAGAATCACCTGAGGCCTCATTGGAGGACTGGGAGTCTACCTGCTCAACCCTAGGCCTCTTGTCAGAAGGCGGCTGAGAGCCTTTATCTGGATGAGGCTGTGAACCCCTAATTAAAGAAATAAGGTCCTCAGCTAAACTTAAAATTTGAGAACCAGAAGTGGATCCCAGAGAAACAGATCTTGGAGGGAGAGACTTAGCCTGTTTGGCAGCCTTAGCACGTGTGTAGGCCTTAATGGACATAGACACTGGAGGCCTGGCAGCCCCGCGTGCTGGAGTAGTCTTATCCACTGAAATGGTGTCAGAAATATCCTGGGCTATGGTCTCAGAGGGGAGAACAGGAACCGGCACCAAGCTGGCCTCTGGTACCGAAGTAACCGGTGGAGCAGTGTCGTTGGTCTGTAGCGGTTGCGAAACCGGCTCAGAAGAAACAGAGACACTTGCGGTAGGCCTAACCGTGGTGTCGGCCGAGACCGCGGACCACGGGTGTCGGTCCTTATCCTTCCGTTTTTAGGTAAACGTGTTGTCGGAAGCTCCGACGGCATGATATAACAGAAATCTTCCCCAAAATAATCCTGTGCAAACTCTGACCAACGCCTAAGAGTGCGTTTATTGAAAGAGGCACAAGCTGCACAGGCCGAGACGTTGTGTTCTGGGCCTAGGCAGGGTAAGCAGTAAGAGTGGAAATCCTTATGAGGTATTTGTTTCCCACAAGTTAAACAATTATTAACTTTTTCACTTTTATCTGACATCGGCTGAGGCAAGAAAAGGTCCCCAACGGGGTACTTAGCTTTTTTGAAGACTACAGTAGCTGAAAACACAGGAGCTGGTCGACCGGCACTTGCGAACTGCTTCTGCTTCGGGCGCCTCGCGGCAAGAAAGACTGAAGAAGATGGCGTCGGCTGACGTTTTTATACCCCAGGCGCTCTGACGTCGGGGAAAGGGCGACATCAGCCGACGCCAGACCCAGACTTTGGAATCCGGCCGACCGAAGGGCTGCCTGAGGCAGGACAACCCATATGTCAGGACTGCAGTTGCATCCTTGAAGGACATCATAAGCTTCTAATGCTGAGGATGCCTTGGAATCAGATGGCAAGGTAAAGTCTTTGGTCTAGGAAGATGTGCGAAAAGCCAAAGGCATGGTCAGCCTGCAGTGCTTTCACACCACAGGGTTTGGCTGAAAAGAACTCTAATGGCAGGAGTTGTGAAAGCATCTCACTGCATCCACAGTCACTAGACAAAGGAAGACCAAAGTCATCCAGCATAATGTTTTTCATCTACCAACATTTATCTCCATGCTTTTGCTTGGAATGCTTTATCCCAGGCAGAAGGTTCCCCAAAGGCCTTACCTGATCTCATAGCAGTTTGTAACCAGGCATGCACCCTTTTTTCCACTGTAAACGTCCACACAAAGTGAACTCTCTGAGTACTCCCAGGGTGAAACTAGCAAAATGCAGCGTTTCCACACTGTGCTCTGAGCTGAGGCAGAAACAAAAAGAATGACTGTCTTTATGTGGAATCTGTTTCCCACACACACACACACATGATGCAATTATTTACTTTTACAACATATCTGGAATTGAAGTCACGATCAGACAAAACAGACTCTAAAATCCGCTATGTGATACTCTGTTTTCTGAAAGCAGGTCAACAGATGGTCTGATGAAAAAGAAAAGTACAGTTTTGTACCTACCATAAATGTAGATGTTCGAGTGTTCACACTGCTGCAGTCATCACACTTGGGTTATCCTGCCATCAGGCAGTCCCGCAGTCAGCTGTGGTGTTCCAAAGTCTTGGTCTGGCGTCAGTTGCTGTCGCTTCTTCCCTGACGTCAGTGCGCCAGGGGTATATAAGAGGCATCCAACGCCATTTTCTTCAGTTTTTCTTGCCCCCGATGTCAGGTGCCCCCAAGTAGGTAGGCAATACACATTGCTAATAAAACATATAAAAGGAATAAAAGGAATACCTTCAGTTACAAGCAAATACACCACAAAGGTTGTACAGGATAGAAAGGTATAGAAATGTTCAGCTAGGTCAGAGGGGATGGAGGGAGGGTAACCTGGACTGCAGCAGTGTGAACACTCGAACATCTACATTTATGGTAGGTACAAAACTGTACTATGTTCATCGTGTTACACTGCTGCAGTCATCACCCTTGGGTTGAATCCCAAAGCTAAGGATGGGCGGTAGAACTAAACAGGGTTTGAAGAAGATAGTAGGCCCTGCAGAACTGCAGTGGCAAAGCCAGCTCTGGTTTTAGAGTATAGAGTTAAGTGATAGTGCTTGGTGAAGGTGTGCACTGAACTCCAAGTTGCAGCCTCCAAAATATCCTTGGTTGGTACCCCTCTGAGGAAGGCTGTTGATGTTGCTGTAGCCCTGGTGGAATGGGGCCTAATGTTACCAGGTACAGGTTTCCCATGGTGTGTGTAGCAGAAACGGATACAATGTCTTATCCATTTTGAAATGGTCTGTTTTGAGATAGCCTTTCCTTGTGATCCTGCAGCACAGGATACAAAGAGCTGGTCAGATTTTCTGAAAGCCTTAGTTTTATCCAAGTAATAACGTAATTGCCTGTGAATGTCCAAAGAGTGTAGGAGCCTTTCTCCTTTGCTCTGGGGGTTTGGATAAAAGGTGGGCACATGAATGGTTTGGTTTAGGGCCACACTGGATACCACCTTTGGCATAAAGGAAGGGTTAGTTCGTAAAGCGACTCTGTCTTGATGAAAAATGATGAAAGGCTCCACTGCCATTAGGGCCTGTAGCTCTGAGACTCTTCGTGCTGAAGTTATTGCTAGCAGTATGGCAGTTTTCCATGACAGAAACTGTAAATCAGCTGTAAAAGCTGGTTCAAAGGGTGGTAGTGTAAGTTTTTCAAAACAAAGTTGAGATCCCAAGTTGGTGTTGGTGCTCTCCAGGGCGGTCTTATGTTCTTAGCCCCTCTGAGGTACTGCCTTAGTAATGGATGTGAAAATATAGGAGGATCCGTGTTGTATTGAGCTGAAATAGCTGAGGCGTGGATCTTAAAAGATGAAAAGGAAAGTCCTTTGTGCAACATCTCAGTTAAATATTGTAGAATCTGAGGAATATTTGGGACAAGGGGATTCCGGCCTTTAGCCTGGTTCCAGGCGCAGAATCTTTTCCATTTGTCTGAATAGGCTTTCCTGGTGCTGGGCCTCCTGGCCTCCAGAATGACATCCATAACAGCTTTAGAGAGAAGTGTTGACTGGTTGTTTAGGAAATTTGCCATGCAGCCAGATTTAAAGTCTTGAGCTGGCTGTGTAGAATCTGATTGTTTTGCTGAGTGAGCAGGTGAGGAATTTGAGGTAAAATCCATGGTGGGCCTTGAGCCATGTTCCTTAGTATTGGATACCAGTGTTGGCATGGCAAGTCTGGAGCAATGAGTATCATTTGTGGCCTCTCTAATCTGGCTTTCTGCAGCATCTTTGCCAGAAGAGGCAGTGGAGGAAAGGCATACACTGTTAATGTTTTCCAACTGAATGAGAGGGTGTCCAATTTCCAAGCTAGTGTGTGTGGTATGTCCTTGTGCAAAATTTCCGTAGTTGGTAGTTTTGGGGGGAGGCAAAAAGATCTATGTCTGGGCTCCTCCATTTTTGAGTTATCATTGCGAATACTTGTGGATCTAGTTTCCACTTGTGAGGATCTATGATGTTTCTGCTTAGATCGTTTGCCAATGTGTTTTTCTTTCCTGGCAGGAATTGTGCTTGTAGTTGAACTTGGTAGGTCAGTGCTGTGTTCCACAAGTTCATTGCTTGCCTGCATAGGGGGTAGGAATGTGTGCCCCCTTGCTTGTTTATGTACCACATCACTGTGGTGTTGTCCGTCTTTATTAGTAGTTGTCCTGGATGTAGGAGGTCCTTGAAAGCAGTTAGGGCATTTTGTACAGCTATCATCTCTTTTTGATTGATATGTAGATGCCTTTGATCTGCAGACCATTTGCCCTGAATACACTGTCCTGCCATGTGTGCTCCCCAGGCATAATCCGATGCATCCGTTGTTATAGTTTGCCTGGCTGTGGGTAAGGTAAAAGGCTGACCCTTGTTGAGGTGACATGCCTGAGCCCACCATAGAAATTAGAAGTTATGTACTCACCATAACGTTCCATCTGGGTAGGTGTATTCATTTGTCTGCAACCTGTGGGTTATGGATCCGATATCGGATCCAAACCGGCATGGTTTTCCAGTTATGGATCCGAGATCTCAGCTCCTCCCCTCACCCATAATGCCCTGCTCTCCCTACATGACCTCAGATCGAGTTTGCCATCAATAAAAATACCCTAAAAAAGGGTAACACATAATATGCAGGAAACTGACAAGGTCAGGGGGATAGGAGGGCGGGATGGTTGCAGACAAATGAATACACCTACTCAGATGGAACGTTATGGTGAGTACATAACTTCTAAATCTGAAGTAGGAGATTCCATTTGTCTGCAACCTGTGGGACAGAGTCCCCAGCTACCTGAATCTTGGGCGGCCATCATGGAAGGATATTCCGGAGCACCGTGGAGCCAAAGGATGCTCTACCTCTAGATGTAATATCCAACTTGTAGTGGGAAATAAAGGTATGAGATGAAGCCCAAGTGGCTGCTGAACAAATGTCATCCAGAGGAATCCTAGCTTTAAAGGCCGCTGAAGTAGAAACTGACCGGGCTGAATGGGCATGTACTCCCTCCGGTGCGGGCCTTCCAGAAGCTTGATAAGCCAATAAGATGCATTGCGAAATCCAGCGTGATAAGGAGACTTTGGAAATTGGTTTACCCAAATTGAATTTAGCAAAGGAAATAAACAACTGGTCGGATTGTCTATGACCAGCTGTCCTGTTCAGATAAAATCTAAGTTGCCTGTGAACATCTAAGGAATGTAGCTTGTATTCACCTTTGTTTTGATATTTAGGAAAGAAAACAGGGAGGTTAATGGATTGATTAATATTTGCTTCAGAAGCTACCTTAGGAAGAAAGGACGGGTTGGTCCTGAGGTATACACGGTCCGGATGAAAGACCAAGTAAGGAGGCTTAACGGATAATGCTTGAAGTTCTGAAACTCTTTTGGCCGAGGTAATGGCTACTAAAAAGGCCGTCTTGAAAGATAAGAATTTTAGATCCACCGTAGCCGCAGGTTCGAAGGGGGGAGCGGTCAAGGCCTGAAGAACCAATGATAGGTCCCAATGAGGAACCACTTGCTTTACATGGGGTCTGAGGAGAAAAGTACCTTTTAGAAAGATCTTACACAATTTGGCAGACATCAGTGGACTGGAGTCTTGACCAATATGATAGTGAGAAATTGCCGCAAGTTGCACTTTGACCGTAGAACTGCTGGCACCATCATTAAGAAGAGTGGTTAGGAAGTCAAGCACCAGAGGAAGGGGAACTGTGAAGGGGTCTAGACCTTGCCGCTCCGCCCAAATGGAGAACCGTTTCCACTTGCTGCGGTAAACTTTCCTGGTAGATGGTTTATGAGCCGCTACCAGGATGGCCTTAACTGGAGACGAAATACCAGGAGTCCTGATTAGGAGTGGAACTGGAGCAGCCAAGCAGTCAGCTTCAGGTTGTCCAGATTCGGGGTTGATAGATGGGACGGGTGAGATATCAGATCCGGAATGGGATCTAGAATCCAAGGAGGATTCACCGAGTGAGACCTTAGGAAAGGGAACCAGATCTGTCGAGGCCAGAATGGGGCAATGAGAATAATTCTGCACCCCAACCGAGAGGCTTTCTGAAGAACTTGGAGCATCAGAGGCAAAGGGGGGTAAGCATAAAGAAGACCGGGGGGCCAAGCATGCACCAGAGCGTCTCTTGGGGTATCTCCGGGAGGAGGGATGAGAGCGAAAAAACTGTTGCACTTGGTGTTTGAGGGAGACGCAAAGAGATCGCAACAAGGAGTTCTCCACTGTGCGAAGATGCGTTTCGCTACCTGAGCATTGAGAGACCGCTCGTAAGGGGAGAGAATGGTGCGACTGAGTTTGTCCGCAAGGATGTGGACTGACCCGGAATATGCGTTGCAATGAGAAAGCGGTTGGTGGAGATTGCCCATTCCCACACTCTCATGGCTTCTCGACAAAGAGGGTAAGACCTGGTTCCCCCCTGTTTGTTGATATACCAGATGACAGACATGTTGTCCGACTGAATTGCAATAGTTCCCAAGGGGAGAAAGACCTGTAGTGCTTGCAACGCTAAGAGCACTGCTCTCATCTCTAGAACATTGATATGCAGTAAGGTCTCTGAATCGTTCCACGTGCCTTGGACCGTCCGCCTGCAAATGCCCCCCCACCCGAGGCGGGAGGCGTCCGTGGTCACCGTGGCGAGAGGGGGAGAAGCACAGAAGGGGCGGCCTCCGGGGAGATGTTGTGAGTGGAGCCACCACAGGAGGGACCGCTTGCAAGCCTTGCTGATCGCAATGGGATGATGCATAGGAAGAGCAAGATAAGACCACTGAACTAGGAGTGTCCATTGAAGGACCCGCATATTGAACCTGGTGAGAGGAAGAAGAGCTATCGCTGCTGCCATGCACCCTAGAGCCCTCAGGACCAACTCCGCCGGAACTGAGCTGGAGTGGAGGATGGCCCGCACCTGGAGCTGCAGATTCTGAATTCTGTTCGCAGTGAGGAAGGCTCTTAACCATCTCGTGTCTAACCTGGCACCTATAAAATCTATGAACTGTGTAGGGGCTAGGTTGGACTTTTCTGCATTTATTGTGATGCCCAGACGGGGAGCTAGATGGAGAAAGGAATCTCGTGCCAATAACAGTAGATGCCTCGTTGGGGCGGTGAGGAGCCAGTCGTCCAGGTAAGGGAAGACCTGTACCCCCTGAAGCCTCAGGTGGGCCGCTACCACTGCTAATACTTTGGTGAACACCCTGGAGGCTGTGGTGAGACCAAAGGGAAGGACCCGGAATTGGTAGTGACTGGCTCCCAGCCGGAAGCGGAGAAACCTCCTGGAGCGTCTGTCCATTAGGATATGGTAGTACGCATCCTTGAGGTCTATAGAGCACATCCAGTGATTTTTTCCCAGAAGGGGGAGAATGGACTGTAAGGTAACCATTCGGAACTTCTCCTTGGGAACTGCCAGGTTCAAGAGTGAAAGGTCTAATATTGGTCTTAGATCCCCGTCTTTTTGGCACTAAAAAGAACCTGGAGTAGAACCCTGATCCGATCTGGTCTGGGGGGACGGGCTGAATGGCTCTTTTCTTTAGCAGATGGCCAATTTCTGCTAAAGCGGCCTCCCACTGACCGGGTGGAACGTCGGGGAGGGACTTCAATTTTGGAATGTGATGAAATGGGATGCGGTATCCTCTGGATATGATGCGGAGGACCCAGCTGTCTGATGTTATGGACTCCCATGCTGCTAGGTGCTCCGAAAAACGTCCCCCGACTGCCTCCAGAGTGGAGCAGCCGAGCAACCCTTCAGGGCTGCTGCGCGGGCCGTTCAGAGAAAGGTTCTCTGGACCCGAAGTTCCTGGGAGCCCCTCTGCCCCTGGGGCGGCGTCCTCCCTGTCCTCCTCTGCCACGGAAGGACTGGTTGTCCGGAGCGAGTTGGGACTGCTGCGACTTCCAGAACCACATCTTCTTCTGGCCCTTTTGGTTCCTGGAATAGGGCCTCTGGGGCACAGAGAAGCGGATTCCGACGGCAGACAGCGTCTTCCCGTCCTTCTCGCTCTGGGTCAAAGTATCGCGAACAGTTTTGCCAAAAAGGGCAGAACCATCGAAGGGAGCGTTCGCGAATGACGCCTTGAAGGGCTCCGTGAAATCGCAATGACGGAGCCAGGCCCAACGTCTAGTAACTAGGCCTGTCCCTGCGGCTCTAGCGGCTCCCTCCGTAGCATGGGACAGTAACCGCATACAGGTATTAGTCACGGACCTGAGAGTGGCCATACGGGTGGAGTGCAACAATTTGTCCTCCTCCGACATGGACTCTGGGGGGGATGCAGCGTATTCCTTGATAAGATCGCGCTGCATCCTAATCACATGTGCCAGGTAGTTCAGCGCCCTCACTGAAAAGGTCGCTGAACTAAACATTCGCTTCCCCAAGCGGTCCATCATCCGAGACTCCTTGCTCGGGGGATGGACTGAGGCTCTCTTGAGCAAGTTCCTCTTGGTGACTGCCGCCAACATGGCATCTACCGGAGGCCCCTTACTCCAGTGGGCACGGTCAGCGGGGACTAAGTATACGGTCTGGCCTTTTGGGATTGGCTCCACGGTGTCCGGGTCCTTCCACGCCCTGGTGGTAATCAGGTCCACCAGGGGGTCGGCAGGAGGGGACACCCAAGAGGTAGACGGGCCCGCTTCAAATACCTCCAAGAACACGGACTCGTCCGAGGAAGACTTGGGGCAGACCACCCCTTATGCGAGCATTTCCATGATGTCTCCAAAGGAGACATCCTCGGGTGATCTTGGGAGCCTCCCCTTCCTCCAAATCAGTGTCTTCAGTGAGACTGGGAGTCTATGTGCCTCCTTTGCACGTATGCTTGCGAGGGCATCCTCCGGGGCTGTCAGAGGACCCTCGCAGCGTGTCATGTTCCAAAGGAACAACTTGGGGCAAAGGAGCGGGCTGTCCCAGTGGCCGGATGGTGGAAGCCTGGCCCAGTGCAGATGGAGCGCGGGACGGAGCCGAAGCAAGTGCCGGGGGTCCGGAAACCCTAAACAGGGCCCTCTCCACTACATCAAAAGCCGAGGGGGAGCCGACCTCGCCCAAAGGATCCGACAATTGGCTCCCCCTAGGATCCGAAGAGTGGATCGGAGCCGGCACCGAAGCACTCAAATCCGAGGGGACAGTGCGCTCCGACACCGACTGCGCCGAAGGAGCACTGATCCCCCCGGACCCGAAGCTCGGATCCAGGCTCCGGGAGGTCGGATCCGAAGCACTCGAGGGCAGGGTCGGATCCGAAGTACCCAGTACTATCGGTGCCGACCCACCCCGGCTCGGCTGCTCGGCTCCAACTGCTCAACCCGGTAGCGGGTCAGAGAAGGAGCTATAGGTTTAAAGAAAGGGGTCGAGCTCCCCCCCAGAGGGGGGGGGAGGCAAGAGCACTCCCATCTGCATCTGGGCCTGGATGAACCTTCTCATCATCCGGTCCAGATCAGCATCAGATAAACTGTATGGATCTCGAGGCTACCGAGGTAGGCCTTGAGTGCCTCCTCGATAGCCTCGACGGAGATCGGGTCTCTTCCTCCTCAGGTCCCGGAGAGAAGCACACAGGTGACCGGAGCCGAGGAGGGGGAGAACCAGCAGACAAGGAGGCCGGAGGAGAAGCCTGCTTGGCAGGCGTGGCCGAGACAGAGGTCTCGCCCGCTTATGGTGCTTCTCCTCCGGTCCTTCTTTCTTGCTTCCCTCCTCCAAACCACTAGAGGGAGGTTGAGTCCCAGGTGGAGGAGGGAGCGAGGAGGGAACCGACACGGTACCCCCCGAAGGAGCGGTAGCCGAAGCCGAGTCCGGGGGCAAAAGTCCCGCCAGGACCAGCTTCGACCTCCGCTCCTTCATTGCCCTGGGGTTGAACCCTGCACAAATGGAACATCCAGAAGTGAGGTGTTCAACCCCAAGGCATCGAACGCACCGAGTGTGGCCATCAGCAGGGGAAAGCTTATGGCCACACTCGGAGCACTTCGAGAAAATTGCCTTAGGGGCCATATCAGACATAACTAAAGTCTTTTTTTTTTTTTTTTTTTTTTTTTTAAAAAAAAAAGACAAACAATAAGTGCTAACTAGCACACACACACAGGCCCCAAACAGTACACACAAACAAAAACTCCGAACCAGCGAGGGGAGGGAATTAAAATAAAGTTTTAAAATTAAGAATTTTAAACCAAAACTATAAAAACACTAAAGGGAACCTAATACAATCACTCAAAACTAACTACAAAAAAGTAATCAAACGCTTTATAAAGGATTTATAAAGACTTAGCTGAAGAGCTCAGACGATCCAATCTGGTTACTAGCGCGGCAAACTAGATCTGAGGTCGTGTAGGGAGAGCAGGGCATTATGGGTGAGGGGAGGAGCTGAGAGCTCGGATCCATAGCTGGAAAACCATGCCGGTTCGGATCCGATATCGGATCCATAACCCACAGGTTGCAGACAAATTAATCTCCTACTTCAGATCTCCTGTTAAAGGCAGGGAATGAGTGGTATTATTGTTTCCAAGCTGTGGCTGTGTTTAGTCCATATGCTTTTCAGGTACCATTGTAATTTCCTCATATGCAGTTTTGCATATGGTATTAGTAGTATGCAAGATGCCATGAATCCCAAGGCCTGCAGAATTTTTCTTGCAGGGAGTTGGGTCTTTGTTGCCATCATTTTGAAGTATTAAGTCAGTTGTCCTTGCTTGTCTGGCGTGAGATAAGCCATCTGGGCCATTGTATTTAAGCTGGCACCCAGGAATATAATGTCTTGTGAGGGCACTAGTTTTGACTTCTTTTCGTTTACTGTGTACCCTAGGCAACTTAATAGGTTTTTGACAAATGCCAGATGCATTAAAAGAATGTCCTTGCTTTCTGCTTGAATAAGGCAGTCGTCCAGGTATGGATATATTTGAATTCCTCTTTGTCTGCAGTATGCAATTACTGGTGCCAGGCATTTTGTGAAGACCCTGGGCGCAGTAGATAAGCCAAAGGGCAGTGCAGAGAATTGGTAATGGGTTGAACCTGCTATAAATCGGAGGTATCTTCTGCAATTTTGTCTGATAGGGACATGCAGGTATGCCTCCTTGAGGTCCAACGTTACTAGCCAAGCCTTCTTGCCCAGCATGGGAAGAAGTTGCTGTAGTGTTAGCATCTTGAATTTGGGTACTTCGAGATATGTGTTTAGAATTGAAAGGTCCAGAATGGGTCTCCAAGCTTTGTCCTTTCGGGGAACTAGAAAGAGTCCTGAGTAAAATCCTTGTCTCTGCTCCTGTGTAGGAACCTGTTGAATGGCTCTCATGTCCATGAGAGCTGTAATTTGTTTTTGAGCCTCTGCCCATTGACTTGGTGGCAGGTTTGGCATTCCTTTTATCCTTGGTAAAGTGTGAAAGTAGAATCTGTATCCTTGAGATACAATATTTAGGACCCATTTGTCTTTTGTGATGATGCGCCAGTTGTCTGCAAAAAGTGTTAGCTTTCCTCCCAAGGGAGCTGCCAAGAGGGATTTGCTTGGCAGTCTGAGGGGTACGTCATTGTGTTTGTCTTCTAGTAGTTTGAGACCTGTCTTCTCCTCCTTTCTGGGTTGTCGCACCCCATTGTCGAGGCTTGTAAGAGCCTTGTGACTGACCTCTGCCCCTTGGGCGTCTGTATTTGCCTCTCTGTGGTCTGTCAGAAGCTGGAAAGGACCAGTTTTTGGTTGGCCAATTTCTGCTGAAACGAGGGGGTTGAACCTGTAAAAAATCCTTGACCGTCTGCATAGATTTTGCCTTATCCTCCATTTTCTTTAAAACCTCTTCTGCTTTTACACCAAATAAAACATCCTTCTGTAAAGGTGCATCCAATAACTTTGCTTTTACATGATCAGGTAAAGTTTGTTCTTTTAACCAAGCATGCCTACGTATCACAGACCCTGTCACTGCTGCTCTACAAGAAGTTTCCAATGAATCAAATCCACATTGCAAAGTATGTTTTCCCACTTGTTCAGCTGCATGCAACAAATCTTGCATTTCCTTGTAATCAGGCTGCTCTGTATGTGTGATCATTTTTTGTTTTAATTGAGACATCAAATATTGATATTTCAGTATGTGAAACTGGCAATTTAAGGCCCTCATAGCTAGAGTAGCTGAGGTATATATTTTCTTTCCCCATCAGTCTAGTGCTCTAGAATCCCTTTCAGAGGGTACAGGATTTTTAGCAATAGAGGCCTTAACCCATTTGGGACCCTGGGAAATGGTTTCTGGGTCAGCAACAGGGCTTTCATATAGGAATTTGTGTGAGTCAGGGACTCTGTAGTATCTGTCTGGTTTGGCTGGTGCAGGAGGTAGTGAATCTGGGTTAAGGCTAGATTCTGAATAATCATCATCCACAATGTCTAACACTGGTGGAATAGCAAGTGGTCTGTGCTGGGGTAGTAAAAGGAACTCTCGGAGCCTTTTCTTAGAATCAGAGTAATCCTGGCCTTCCCAGTGGAAATGTTCCCTCATGGTATGTAAAGTCTCCCCAAAAGAGTAGTCTTCTGGGGGAGATGCTAAAGGAATAGACTCTTCAGCATCAGAGTCTTCATAAGGGGAAAAGAATATTCCTGTTCCTCAGAAGAATCTGAGGAAATTGAAGCCTGGTCAGAGGAAGCGTAGTCCTCCTACTGTCTAGGCCTTTTATCAGGAGGGGGATGGAAACCCCTGATTAGGGTAATTAAGTCTTCAGCCATCTTAAGCATCTGTTTCTTAGGCATGGGGCCTTGTACTGGAGACTGCTGTACAGTCTTCTTTGCTTTTAAAGGAGTTTTCAGCTTTGCATAGAATTTAATAGTGAGTGTTGTCGGTCTGAAGACACCTGCAACTGAAGGCGTTTCAACTGCACCGGAATCTCCTTCAGCCATGGAGTCGGAAGGGCCTAAAGATAAAGGTTGTGGAGGCCTAGCAATCTCCTCTTGGGAATCGGATGCCGCCTGGGGTTCTGAATCAGTGTTCGTCAGGGGCTGTGTAGGCGCCTCACTGAAAACCGGAGAACTGGCGATTGGCCTAGCAGAGGCCTCGGAGTCTGGTTTGGGTCTCGGCTGCCTGTCCTTATCTTTGCGGTTTTTTATGCATTCCGGTCGTCGGTTGCTCCGACGGCATGGTATAATTAAATTTCCTACCAAAATAATGTCGGGCGAAATCAAACCGACGTTTTATAGTTCGTTTGTTAAACCTAGCACAAAACCGACAACCTGTGATGTTGTGGTCTGGGCCTAGGCAAAGAATACAATAAGAATGAAAGTCCTTATGAGGTATTTGCTTCCCACAAGAAATGCAATGGTTAACTTTTTCTGACATCGGACTGAGGCAAGAAAAGGTTCCCCAACGGGATACTTAGCTTTATTGAAGACTTTGGTCTGAAATTCGATTTGAAAATCTCAGGAGTTGGCCGACTGGCACTTGCGAACTGCTTCTGCTTCGGGCACCGCGCGGCAAGAAAGACTGGAGAAAATGGCGTTGGATGCCTCTTATATACCCCTGGTGCATTTACGTCAGGGAAGAAGCGACAGCAACCGACGCCGGACCAAGACTTTGGAACTCTGCCGACTGCGGGACCGCCTGACAGCAGGATAACCCAAGTGTCATGACTGCAGCAGTGTAACACAATGAACATCAAACAACAAAGCCAGTGTACCACTTTATTTTCCTGGTACCTCAGCCTTTCGCCTTTAAGGGATTCCTTGAAGGCGAAAGGCCGAGATACTAAGAGAATAAAGTGGTACACTGGCTTCCTTGTTCGTTTTTATTTTTTATTTTCTTTAGTGTTGGTTTTTGTTACTTTTGAGATGGCCTGATGATACTGATACCACTGACATCTAGCAAACTGCACAGCTAGACAGATCGTAGGACAGCATTATCAGACGGCTCTCTTATAGCACCAGCATCCTGATACATCAGTGGGAGGGACTTCACTGAAGGGGTGGGAAGAAAGTAAGCTTTGTAAGGCAGGTAAGGCTAGGCAGGCTACCTGTAGACAGGACATCCAAAAAAAGTAATGACTGCAACAGTGAATAGTATAAGCATAAACTTTTCCAAAACATCACTTTTGCTTTTCCTCAGGAAACCAAAATTAACAAATACTGCCTCTGAGCCATTTCTTACTCAAGTTGGCAAGAGTTCAATCTGCTGTTAGCTGGAATCCTGCAGTGTGATCCCGTACCTTGGTGATACCACAGACCAAACACCCAACTTCTGGACACCACTTCAAAAGTTTCAGTTTGATAATGCACTCTGCATTTTGTGAAACAGTCTGGTGTGTTAAAAAATGTTCAACCATCTGTCTAACTAAGAAGAGGCAAGACTGAATCTGTGATTAACTTTCAGGAATAAACTTACTCTGTGGAAATGTAAAGAGGAAGGCTTGAGCAACATAAAGATACACCTTTCCTGGGCAAGGACCTACATGGGTTGGACTGCCCCTTCTGAAGGAACCCATGTGGCAAGCCAATGGTGTGCGACCATCTCACATATTCATGTCCTGAATGCCAGAACAATGGGAAATGGAACCCTCTCCCTGACATATCTTGTGGGAAATTGCACTGTTACAGCATTTTCTCTGGTCAATTCAAGTGACAATTACAGTGACATGCAACCATCCAGTGTTCTCTCCTGGAGGAAAAGGTACAACAGCCCACCACCTATCACAACAGTGCACAGTAACAAGTACCAAAAAAAGAACAGAAGAGATCTCTTAAGAAAAGTTACGATGACAATCCTACATAGATTGGGAGTGGGACACTGTCCTGGCTAGAAGGCCCTAAGAGTGCCTAATGGGAAGTTAATTATAAAGGTTTTTTATTAAAAAAAAAACAAAAAAAAAAAAAACATAATTGAAAGATTACTGAGCATAACTGGAAAATTTCTCAAAAGTATTTTATTTATTTATTGGTGCTGCGGAAGCATTGTCGTCTCACAGCAAAACGTTGTCCCGTTCGACTCTCAGCTAGAGCGTCTTCTGTGGAGACATGCGTGAATGGGCATACCTTCGTTGAAGGCTGTGCGTTAGGGCCGGCAACTCAGCACGTAAAAATCAACTGCCAATTATTAGTGGACCGGAGTTCCACTGTGGCAACCCCTAACTGGGAAAAGCCGAAAGAGACAACATTTTATTTATTTATTTTTTTAAAATATTTTTAATAAATGCAAGATGAGCACTCTTTTAACCATTATTTTTTAGTTTACCTCACACACACTGAAACTACATCCCTTGCCTATTTCTAAACTACCCTGCATTTCTAGGATTCTGTAACAGCAGCTAAACCATGGGCAAAGGAAAAGTATAAGGTATTATATGTTGCTACTTGGTAGAGTTTCTCTGAAAAACATGCTCAAGAATACTCCTCAGTTTTGCAACAAGGAAATAAAGTGATAGGAAGAATTCTACAGACATGAAAACAAATAAGCAATGTTAACATTGGGGGGAAAATGTACTGTAAAACTAATATAAGAACTGGAAAACACACATGCGAACAACCCTTTCCTACTGTGTGCAAAGATGGCTCCATCTATCCAAACAGCATCCACAAAAATACCAAGTGGTTGCATAAACAAAAGCAAAGGTTCACTTTTCACTACAAAGTCCACTACTCATTTCACAGCTGATCTCAATCAGTCCATATTGACAAGTCCCAGTTCAGACAGTTCCATTTTACATATAATGACCTTCCAATCTGTTGTACCTTCCTGTTTCACGAGACAAACATCATTATGAATAAGGGGATAACTGCTGGAATTCAGGGGACAAACAGCTGGACCTCTCAGAATTATGGAGCTATAAGTATGAAGGGTCCAGCACTTACAAGTATCACTCTACTCTCTAAGTTCAGTTAATTTAGTGATAGTATAACTAAGTCAGCTGGGGTAGAGGGGGAGAAGGTGATTTGTTCTTCCCCTACCCCTGCAAAAATGCTTTAAAACAAACAGTTGATTTTGCTATTTTAATGCTGGTACTAAGGTTTGTTTTATTTAATTGTGGGGTTAGCGATATCAGGTCCTGAACTTATCAGAAACAAAGATGATGGCTATACTACGTTTTGCAAGCAGTTCTCTAGAGGAGTGGAGCAAACAGTTTAATGCGGCATTAACAGTTCCTCTTTCTACATGCTTGTGCAACCTTGTAGTTAGTATTTTCTGTTATCAAGGAGACAAGCTGGCCACGTTAATGCTAGCTGGGCTCTCTGCAGTCTTTTATATGAGAACAAGGAATGTATGGGGACACATCCCATTTCACACTGCAATTACATATCACTGAGAGATGTCTAAAAGGTGCTTGAGAACTGGCACCTGCGTCCTTCACGTCATTACTGGCTGGTTGATAATAGAAGCTAAGTCACTACTCTCTGCCATCAAAAGAATTAGGACAGGCAGGGTCATAGTAAGAAAAGGTTGCAAGGCCAGGGCAGACAAGCAATGCTGATTCTGACTGGGCCCCTTCAGAGCTCAGCAAGACTGATGGGGTCACCAAGGACTTGCACACTGCCATCAGAAACCTTAACACATAACCTCTTTGGTGTTTCCATTTTTTTTCCGAAACTTTTTCTTTTCTAAGAGATGCTTTATTTGCAAGCAATGCTGCCACACACCCATGATGTAGTGGGTATCTGTCCCAAATGCAACAGCTTTATGTACTCAGGAAGGCCTCTGGCCTTCCAATGGACACATTTTTAAATTAGCTCACTGTTGATAGGAGATAAGGGTCACTGGAAATAGGCACTGCAAATGCCTACTTCCCTCACCTCATATTGCAATTCTTAATTGTATTAGACTAAATTACCTTTACTTTCTATACAAACTGTGTAAAGTTTCTCTAAATATCAAATGACTGTCATATACCTTGTATCGATTTTTAACCAATGTTTTTGTATTACGTCTAATGTACTATAATTCTTTAAATTGCAAATGTTTTTGTTTTATTTTTGAAAACTGTAAAGTTATTGTTCTTAAAATGCTTTGTAATAATTTGGAGATTTTCTCCCCGGGCCTCTACTTAAAATGGGTTTCTACTCAGTTGGACTTTCCCAGCAATCAAATGTCAGTAAGTAAACAAATAAACTGGTACTCTTGTTGATTGAACTTGACTTCCACAGGCACACTTGGTAGCTCACCTAAGAATTTTGCTATCTGCAGAGTTGAACACTACAACGTCTACAAATATTAGCTAAAGTTGTTTGATATCATAAGAAAAAAAATACAAAAATGTCTCCTCACTGGGTAGTTATTGCACAAGAAATCACCCAAAAGGAGATATTAAACAGGAAGTCTTAGGACAGACTGCTTCTTGTGGCAAAAAAAAAAGGAAATAAAGACGTTGAGAGCTTCTTTTGCCTTTCAAGCCCCATTCAGTCCTAACCTAGGAAGATGACTAACTCAATGCACATCTGAATTATCTAGAGGTATGAAAGGCAGGCATCTGCCCATGTCTAATTCTCGCAGAATCACAGGCACTTACTAGGTTAATGATCTGTGTGGAACTTAACAAGCCTAGTCTTCCATTTCAATGGTAGTTTTTAGCCTTTAGATTCTGAATACACAACACAGAGACAGGCTAAACAAGGATATGCTGGGACAGTTACGTTTCCCCTATCCAAAACAAACAGTGCTAAACCATGATGAATTTGTAGTTACCTATTCATTCATCCAATTTCCATCTGAATACAGTAAGAGAAATACTCTGCTTTATGTGGAGTGGAAGACAGTTGCAAGAAGCGGCATTCTCTGTGATAAAACCTATACCTCCAACAAGTTCGACTTATTTTGCAAAACAGATGGAGATGTACAAGGAATCATACTACAGCAGTGACCCCTGTGATGAGCCTAAGGAGTCTGTATTTTGTAATGCTCTGATCTTACCTGCAGGAGACAGAGTTTTAAACTGGTTACAAGCTTCATTTTCCTCTGCTTCCACTAATAACTGTTCCTGAGCCTCTTTCTTATTCAAGTAATCTTCCAGCTTTTGCACACCTTCAAAGGAAGCTAAATCTGTAAAGCAGTGAAGAAATTCCCAATACTCATTCCATGGATAACCACGGTCATGAGCCAACTCCCTACAGAGAAAAAGAAAAGAAGACAAATATTAGAAAAGTAAACAAAAAAAAAACGGGTTTGCCTTCAGTGGGACTTATTCTAATGCAGCTATCTTAGGAGTTTAATCGTGTAAATGTGTGAGTATACTTAATGCTGCAGTAATGATTCCTGGGAAAGTAAAGTTGTGTACACTTACCATAAATGCAGATGTTTGAGTGTATTCACTGTTGCAGTCATTACATTTGGGTAATCTGCTGACAGGTTGCTCTCATTCGGCCTTATTAACAAAGTCTTGGGTCCTGCGTCAGTTGCTGTCCCTTCTTCCATGACGTCAGGTCGTCAGGGGTATAAAACATGCAGCCGACACCATTACATCAGTTTTTCTTGCCCCAGATGTCAGGTGCCCCCCAAATGGGGAGCAAAATATATAAATAATTTTAAACACAAAAATATATACCTCCAAACAAAAGCAAATACACCAAAAAGGCTTTTAAGTGTAGAAAAATAAAGGAGAGGCATAGTAAGAGAAAAAACAGAGGGCTGGTGGGAGGGTAACCAGGACTGCAACAGTGAATACACTTGAACATCCACATTTATGGTAAGTGTACACAACTGTACTATGTTCTTCGTGTTTCACTGTTGCAGTCATTACATTTGGGCAGATTCCCAAAGCTAAGGTTGGGAGGATGGATTTATACAGAATTAGGACTGGCTATAAGGCCCTGCAAAACAGCAGTGGCAAAGTCAGCTCTGGATTTAGAGAAAATTGGTAAGTGATAGTACTTGGTGAAAGTATGAACTGAACTCCAGGTAGCAGCTTCTAGAATATCCCTGGTAGAAACACCTCTGAAAAAGGCTGCAGAAGTAGATGCAGCCCTGGTGGAATAGGATCTGATCCCCTGAGGGATAGGTTTTCCATTGTGCTTATAGCAGAAATGAATGCAATGGCTTATCCATTTGGAAATGGTTTGCTTTGAAATAGCCTTCCCCTCTGCCCCTGCAGAAAATGCTACCAGCAGTTGTTCAGATTTTCTTCGAGATTTAGTCCTGTCCAAGTAAAATCTAAGTTGTCTGTGTACATCCAATGAATGCAGAATCCGCTCCCCTTTGTTCTGTGGATTGGGAAAGAAAGCTGGCAAATGAATGGACTGATTAAGAGCCACACTGGATACCACCTTGGGCATAAAAGATGTGTTGGTCCTGAGTGACACCCTGTCCGCATGAAAGATGATGAAAGGCTCCACTGCCATAAGGGCCTGTAATTCAGAAATCCTTCTAGCCGAAGTGATTGCTAAAAGGAAGGCTGTTTTCCAGGAAAGGAATTTTAAGTTTGCAGTAGCAGCTGGCTTGAAAGGAGGTAGAGTGAGTTTTTCCAATACAAAGTTAAGGTCCCAGGCAGGGGTTGGAGCTCTCCTGGGTGGCCTTAAGTTTTTGGTCCCTCTGAGATACTGCTTTAACAGAGGATGAGAGAAGAGGGGGGGGGGGCTCTGTGTTGTAATGAGCTGAAATGGCTGCGGCATGGATTTTTATGGAGGAAAAAGATAGGCCCTTGTGAAGCATCTCAGTTAAGTACTGTAAAATCTGAGGTAAATTGGGCACTGCTGTGGTCATCCCTTGAGATTGATTCCAGGCACTGAATCTTTTCCATTTGTCAGCATAAGAATTTCTGGCACTAGGTCTTCTCGCCTCCAAAATGACATCCATCACAGGTTTGCTGAGGGATACTAAGGGAGAATTTAAGTGATTAGCCAAGCTGCAAGATTCAATGTTTGGAGCTGAGGGTGCAGAATTTGGTTGTTCTGCTGAGACAGTAAGGAAGGTGTCTGAGGCAGGCGCCATGGAGAAAGTTGTGACAGACTGCATAGGAGTGGGTACCAGTGTTGGCGAGGCCAGTCTGGAGCAAGCACAATCATCTTTGGTTTGTCCTGTTTGACTTTTAGTAGAACTTTGGAGAGCAAAGGCAGAGGGGGAAAAGCATAGACTGATGGGTTTTCCCAGTTGAAGGACAGAGCATCCACTTTCCATGTTTTTTTGTGAGGAGTTCTTATACAAAATTTGTCCAACTGGTACTTCTGGGGTGAGGCAAAGAGATCTATGTCTGGGCTCCCCCATTTGCGTGTCAACATGCTGAAAATCCATGGTTCCAGTTTCCATTCGTGTGGGTCCATGAGATTTCTGCTTAGATTGTCTGCCAAAATATTCAGCTTTCCTGGCAGGAATTGTGCTTGTAGTTGTAATTGATAGCTCAAGGCCGTGTTCCACAATGCCATGGCTTGTCTGCAGAGGGGGTAGGAATGTGTACCCCCCCACTTGTTTATGTACCACATAACTGTGGTGTTGTCCATCTTTACCATTAGTTGCCCTGGAGGAAGGTAGTCCTTGAAGGCTGTCAGTGCTTTCTGTACAGCATTTCTTTGTGATTGATAAGAAGTTGCATTTGATTCGAGCTCCATTTGCCCTGAATGCACTTCCCTGCCAGATGAGCCCCCCATGCATAGTCTGATGCGTCTGTAGTTAGAGTTTGGGCGGCAGGGGGTGGTGTGAATGGCAGCCCCTTGTTTTGGTGGGAGGCTTCTGCCCACCAAAGGAACTCTAGTTGCAGGCAAGGTAATGATAGGAATCATTGTTTCCAGGCTGTGAGAATGTTGACTCCATAAACTTTTTAAGTACCACCGAAGTTTCCTCATATGCAGTCTTGCATATGGAATTAGAAGAATGCAGGAGGCCATGAACCCCACGGCTTGTAGTATTTGTCTTGCTGATAAGCAGGGTTTTTGTGGCCACCTGTCTGAAGTAAGTCACCAACTGAATTTGCTTTTCTGGCGTAAGGTAAGCCATCTGGGCAGTTATATTCAAGCTTGCACCCAGGAACGTTATTTCTTGAGACGGTACTAGTTGTGATTTCTTTTTGTTTATGGTGTACCCTAGACAAGTTAGAACCCTTTTCACAAACGCCAAATGTTTTAGAAGAATGGCCTTGTTTTCTGCCTGAATTAGACAATCGTCCATGTATGGATATATCTGAATATTTCTTTGCCTGCAAAATGCAATTACTGGAGCCAGGCACTTTGCAAAGACCCTGGGCGCAGTAGATAAGCCAAAGGGCAGTGCAGAGAACTGATAATGCAAAAAGGCTGCTTTGAAGCGGAGGTATCTTCTGCAAGATTACCTGATTGAGAGGTATGCCTCTTTTAGATCTAGAGGTGCCAACCAGGCATCTTTGCCTAGCATAGGAAGTAACTGGTGAAGAGTCAGCATCTTGAATTTTGGAATGTCCAGGAAAGTGTTTAGAGTAGACAAGTCCAGAATTGGACGCCATGATTTGTCTTTTCTGGGTACCAGGAAAAGTCTGGAATACAAACCTTGTACCTTTTCCCCTTCTGGTACTAGCTGAATAGCCCCCCTGTTTAAGAGGGAAAGTACTTGTTTCTGAGCCTCTGCCCACTGATTCAGGGGCAGGTCTGGCCATCCGCTTGGGAGTTGGCAACATGTGGAAATGAAATCTATATCCCTGGGACACTATATTTAAAACCCATTTGCCCTGGGTTATAAGCTGCCAGTTTTTTGCATGAAGTGCCAGTTCCCCCCCCCCAAAGGGGCGGCTAAAAGGTAAGTGCTTGGTAATTCTAAAGGAAAGTCACTGAGACTGTTTACCATAGGGAGGTGTCTTGTAGCTTCCAGATTTGGAAGATGAGGCACCCCATTGCTTAGTTCTGAAAGTCCCTTGGGACTGAAACTTGGTGCTTTTGGCATGTCTGGGTCTGGCGTGAGTGGCTCTGGAAGGAACTGGAAAGGACCAGTTCTTAGTAGGCCGGTGACTACTAAATCTTGGAGGTTGTACTTGTAAGAAATCTTTCACAGTCTGCATAGATTTAGGCTTAACTTCCATCTTTTTTAGAACTTCTTCAGCCTTATTGCCAAACAGACGATCCTGCTGCAAAGGAGCATCCAACAATTTTGCTTTAACATGATCAGGCAGAGATTGCTCCTTAAGCCAAGCATGCCTTCTAAGCACAGACCCAGTAACAGCAGCCCTGCAAGAGGCCTCCAAAGAATCAAAGCCACATTGCAAAGTATGTTTTCCAACTTGTTCAGCTGAATGCAATAAATCCTGTAAATCTTTATTTTCCACACAGTCAGAAATCAACATAATGTTCTGCTTAAGCAGTCCCATGATATGCTGCTGATATTTTAGCATATGGAATTGACAGTTTAAAGGCCTGATTGGCAAAGTTGCAGAAGTATAAACCTTCTTACCCCATCTATCCAGCACCCTGGAATCTCTATCAGAAGGGGTAGGATTTTTAGCAGTAGAAGCCTTAATGCCCTTGGGGTCTTGAGAAATGGTTTCAGGATCTGCAACAGGATTTTTGAAAAGGAATTTGTGGGAGTCAGGAACCCTGTAGTATCTGTCTGGCTTACAAGGAGCCAGAGGCAGAGAATCAGGAGTCATACTAGATTCTAAAACACATCATCAACAATGTCTAGTACAGGAGGTATAGCCAATGGCCTATGCTGAGGAAGAAAAAGAAAATCCCTAAGCCTTTTTTTGGATTCAGAGAAATCCTGACTTTCCCAGTGGAAATGTCCTTAAGGTATGTAAAGTTTCTCCAAAAGAAAAATCCTCAGGGGAAGAAACAGAAGGAATGGAATCCTCTACATCAGAATCCTCATAAGTAGGTATAGACAAATCCTGGCCATTAGAAGAGTCAGAAGAAATAGAATCCTGCTCAGAAGATTCATAGTCAGGTTCAGCCCTAGGCCTCTTTGAAGGTGGGGGTTGGCTACCCCTGATTAGAGTAATTAAATCTTCAGCCATTTTGATCATTTTTTTTTTAGGCACAGGGGCCTAGGCGTCGGTTTTTTAGACATAGATCGAGATTTTGGCCTTAACATTGAAGATGGCGTTGGTTTAATACACAAATCTGTAGGTCTGAATACACCCTCACAAGCCGGTGCCTGCACAGCGGCTCCGGACCCATCCAAGGTAGAGACATCTGCGGGTTCCATAATTTAAACATCTCGCGGCATACCAGACTCCGAACTGGTCTCAGTAGAGGCCTGCGAATCAGACACAGTGGGTATCAGGGGCTGCGAAAACGCCTCACTGAGTACCGGCAAACTGGCTACTGGCTTAGGAGAAGCGTCATCGGCAGTTTTGGACCTCAACAGCCTGTCTCTGTCTTTTTCTTTACATTTTTTAGGTATTCCGGTAGTCGGATTGCTAACAGATGTCATTTCTGGATAATTAAACTGTGATCCAAAATATTTAGAAGCAAAAATGTACTGCCGACAGATAGTGCGCTGATTAAATAAAGCAAAGAACCGACAGCAAGGTGCGTCGTTGGTCAGGGCCTAGGCAAGGAATACAGTACAAGTGAAAATCCTTATGACGTATTTGCTTCCCACAAGTAATACAATTATTAACTTTTACTGACATCGGTAAGGAGCAAGAAAAAGTTTCCCCAACGGGGTACTTAGCTTTTTAGTTGAAGACTTCGATTCTGGAACTCGAAAATGAAAATTTCAGGAGTTGGCCGACCGACACTTGCGAACTGCTTCTGCTTCAGGCACCGTGCGGCAAGAAAGACGATGTAATGGTGTCGGCTGCATGTTTTATACCCCTGACGACCTGACGTCATGGAAGAAGGGACAGCAACCGACGCAGGACCCAAGACTTTGTTAACCAGGCTGACTGAGGGCAACCTGCTACCAGATTACCTAAATGTAATGACTGCAACAGTGAAACACGAAGAAAGTACAGTTTTGTACCTACCATAAATGTAGATGTCCGAATTGGATAGCATCTGCAGTCATAACAACTGGGTTGTCCTGTCGTCAGGCAGCCCTTCAGTCGGCCAGATTCCAAAGTCCGGGTCCGGCTTCGGCTGATGTCGCACTTCACCCGACGTCATCTCTGTTGGCCTTCGGGTATATAAGCATCAGCCGACGCCATTTTCTTCAGTGTTTCTTGCCCCAGATGCCAGAAGCCCTCTAGAAGGCTAAAAAATTTTGGATAGATGTAAACACAAAAATAAGCATGTATGTACATAAATACAAACAAATACACCATGAAAGAAGTCCCCCCACTAGCTAGCTATTAGAAGGGTAAACACCCTAGGAGTACCACAGAGGGGAAGGAGGGAGGGTAATCCTGACTGCAGATGCTATCCAATTCGGACATCTACATTTATGGTAGGTACAAAACTGTACTATGTCCTTCATGGATGCATCTGCAGTCATAACAACTGGGTAGAATACCATAGCCAACTAGGGGAGGAGGATAAAGGTAGATTATGGTGTGTTTAGGATCCCTTGCAGTACAGCAGTGGCAAACCCTGCTCAGGATCTGGAATATAGAGGTAAATTATAATGCTTGGCAAATGTATGCACGGAGGTCCAAGTAGCCGCCTCAATAATGTCTTTGGTAGCCACTCCTCGTAAGAAGGCTGTGGTAGTGGCTGTTGCCCTTGTAGAATGAGGTCTTATGTTCTGTGGAATTTGCTTTCCATGGAAGGAGTAACAGAATCGTATGCAATTTCCTATCCATTTGGAGATTGTCTGTTTGGAAATAGCTTTTCCTTCCCTTCCTGTTGCATAGGCTACTTAAAAGTTGGTCAGTCTTTCTGCTATTTTTGTTCTGTCCAAGTAGTAGCGTAGCTGTCTATGTACATCCAAGGTATGCAGTATTCTTTCCCTCTGTTTTGTGGGTTGGGAAAGAAGGTAGGTAGGTGGATTGCCTGGTTTAAGGACACTCTGGATACCACCTTAGGCATAAATGTAGGATTAGTCCTCATGGACACTCTATCTTGGTGGAAGATTAGAAAGGGTTGCACTGCCATTAAGGCCTGTAGTTCTGAAACCCTCCTTGCTGAAGTAATTGCCAGTAGGAAAGCAGTTTTCCATGACAGGTGTTGCAGGTCTGCTGTTGCTGCTGGTTCAAAAGGTGATAGAGTCAATTTTTCTAGCACAAAGTTCAAGTCCCAGGCTGGTAATGGTGGTTTCCTTGGAGGTTTTACATTCTTGATTCCTCTGAGGAACTGCCTGAGCAAAGGGTGTGAAAAACAGGTGGATCAAAGCTGTATTCTGCTGAAATAGCTGATGCATGAATCCTGATGGAGGAATAGGACAGGCCTGAATGAAGTAGTTCGGCCAGATACTCCAGAATGTTGGGCATATCTATGTTTGATACATCTTTACCTCTTTCTGAGCTCCAAATGACAAACCTTTTCCATTTCCCAGCATAGTTTCTTCTTGTTGAAGGTCTGCGTGCTTCAAGAATAATGTCTTTAACTCTTTGTGAAAGCTGTGGATTAGCAGCTGCTATGTGATGTTCCATGCAGTCAGTTGCAATGTTTTTAGGTTTGGATGCATGGTGCTGTAGTTGTTCTGAGTTAGCATCAAAGGCATCAGGGGTATTGGCCACATATTGTTCCGAGACATGCTCCTCAGCAGTGGGTACCAATGTTGTCTTGGCCAGTTTGGAGCTATCAGGATTATCCTTGGACGTTCCTCCTTGATTTTTAGTAATACTTTGTGTATCAAGGGAAGAGGTGGGAATGCATATGCTGTTAGTCCTTTCCAGCTGAAGGAGAGCGAGTCCACTTTCCATGCTAGTGGGTGGAATGTCCTTGTGCAGAATTTTTGAGCTGGTGATTGAGAGGTGATGCGAATAGATCTATCTGAGGCATTCCCCATTTCTTCGAGATGGTCTTGAAGATGTCCGGTGCAGCTGCCATTCGTGGACATCCGATGTAGTCCTGCTTAACATATCTGCTAGAGAGTTTTCTTTTCCTGGTACAAATATTGCCTGTAACTGGATGTTGTAGCTGAGTGCCAGGGTCCACAGCTCCAAAGTCATTCTGCATAGGGGTAGCAATGAGTGCCTCCTTGTTTGTTGATGTACCACATGACTGTGGTGTTGTCTGTCCTTATCATCAACTGGCCTTCCTTGAGAAATGGTCTGAACTTTTGGATTGCCAGTTTTACTGCCAGCATTTCTTTTAGGTTGATGTGCAGGTGAAGTTGGTCCTGTGTCCACAATCCTTGCACGCATTTGTCCAGCATATGTGCCCCCATCCCAGGTCTGAAGCATCTGTTGTGATGGTCTGGCTTGCTTGACCCTTGCGAAAGGGCAGGCCTGGGTTTGACTGGCATGCGTGAGCCCACCATAGGAACTCCTGTTTTAAGCATGGTATTAGTGGAATTTCCGTTTCTAGGCTGTGTCTGTGTTGGGACCATAAATTCTTTAGGTACCACTGAAGCTTTCTCATATGTAGTCTGGCAAATGGAACCAAGATTATGCATGATGCCATGAAACCCAAGGCCTGCAGTACCTTTCTTGCTGTTAACTTGTTCAGATTTGTTAGTGCCAAGAAGTAAAGAGGAGTTCTTTTGTTTTCTGTAGTTAGGAATGCCATTTGCCTTACTGTGTCCAATTCCGCTCCCAGGAAAGTCCTTGTCTGGGATGGTATCAGCCTTGACTTTTGTAAATTGACTGTGTATCCCAGTGCTTGAAGCAAGTAAATGACCCTTTGTAAATCTGTTGTCCGCTTGCTTTTGTTGTCCCCTTGTATCAGACAGTCGTCCAGGTATGGATAAATTTGAATTCCCTGTAGTCTGCAATGGGCGATTACTGATGCCAGGCATTTTGTGAATACTCTGGGCGCAGTAGATAAGCCAAAGGGCAATGCTGAGAATTGATAGTGCTCTGATCCTGCAAGAAATCTGAGGTATCTTCTGCAGATAGGTCGAATGGGGACGTGCAGGTATGCCTCCTTGAGATCTAGAGTTACCAGCCAACACTCCTTGCCCAGCATGGGAAGAAGTTGCTGTAGGGTCAGCATCTTGAATTTTGGGACAATGATGTAAGTATTTAGGGTAGACAGGTCTAGAATTGGTCTCCAACTTTTTTCCTTTCTTGGAACTAGGAATAGTCTGGAGTAGAACCCCTTTCCTTGCTCTGCTGTTGGCACTTTTTCCACAGCTCTCATGTTTGCTAATTCCATTATCTGTTGTAGAGCCTCTGTTTTTTGATTTGGAGGTAGGTTTGGCATTCCTCTTGACTGGTAAAGTGTGGAAGTGGAACCGGTAACCTTGATCTATGGTTCGTAAAATCCACTTGTCCTTTGTTATGTGGTGCCAATTTTTTGAAAATAAGGTTAGCTTTCCGCCTAGAGGAGCTGCTATTTGTTCCCTGATTGGCGGGTTTAGGTTTAAGTCACTGTGGCTGTGTTGATGTAGAGGCAGGTGTTGATTCTGTGCCTCTGTTGTTACCTTGCCACTGTCGTCCTCTGTAGGCACCTCCTCTGGATTGGTTTCTGCCTCTGGAACGTCTATTCCTGCCCCTTTGAGGTCTTGTGGAGTCAGGAAAGGACCAATTTTTGGCAGGCCAGTTCCTGCTAAACCTTGGGGGTTGAACCTGCAAGAATTCTTTAACTGTCTGGACTGATTTTGCCTTTTCTTCCATTTTATTCATAACCTGCTGGGCAGGTGTACCAAACAAACTTGATTTATCCATAGGAGCATCAAGCAATTTAGATTTAACATGATCCGGTAAAGCTTGCTCCTTTAGCCATGCATGCCTTCTAATTACTGTGCCAGTCATGGCTGATCTAAATGAAGCCTCCAGTGCATCATAGCCACATTTTAAAGAATGGTTACTAACCTGCTGTATGTTATTTACCATTTCTAATACATAATTCTTATCAAGAGATTCATCAGTGGTTAGCTTTTTAGTTAACTGGTCAAGCATAAACTCTTGGTATTGTATCATGTGAAACTGACAATTTAAAGCTCTAGCTGAAAGAGTGGCTGAAGTGTAAACTTTTTTACCCCATCTGTCTAATGACCTTGCTTCCCTTTCAGAAGGAACAGGGTTTTTAGCTATGGTCATGGCTACTGCCTTGGGACCCTGGGATATAGTTTCGGGCCCGCAAGAGGGGCCTTGTAGAGGTGGTGATGAGTATCTGGCACCCTGTAAAATCTGTCTGGTTTGGCAGGGGCTGGGGTAAAGAATCTGGAGCTGAGCAGGCATCATTGAAAGCATCATCCACCACAGAGAGAACAGGAGGGATAGCTAAGGGCCTGTGCTGTGGTAGGTGCAAATAGGTCCTAAGTCTTTTCCTGGAGTCTGAAAAATCCTGTTGCTGCCATTGGAACTGTTCTCGCATGGCATGCAAGGTTTCCCCAAAGGAGAATTCTTCTGGAGGGGAAGCAGCTGGAATGGATTCTTCAGCATCAGAATCTTCAAAATTGGAGAAAGGAGCCTCTGGCTGGTCAATTATGTCTGATTCATCAGCAGAATCATCAGGGCACACTGGCTCAGGGGCTCTGCGCTAGGTCTCTTTTGTGGGGGCTGAGAGGCCCTGTCTGGGTGAGATTGAGATCCTCTAATTAATGAAATTAAATCTTCTGCCAAGGTAAGCATTTGAGAACTGGCAGAGGGCCTGGTGGAAGGGGGTTTAACAGGCACTGTTTTAGTAGTCTTGGCTGCTTTAGCCCTGGCGAAGGCCTTAATGGACATGGCTGCTGGAGGCCTAGCAGCACCACGTGCTGGGGTAGAGACATCCAAGGGAATGGTGCCTGATAAGTCAGTGGTAAGCACCGTAGTGGGTAAAATTTCTGAGGCCGATTCAAGAGTGTTAGCAGGGACCTCAGTTGTAGAGATAGTTTCAGGTGTAGTTTGATCAGTTTTCTCGGTTTCGCCGAAACCGAGACACTCATGATTTGCTTAACCATGGTTTCGGCGAAACCGCGGACCGCGAGTGTCGGTCTTTTCTTTCGTTTTTGGCAGAATGCGAAGTCGGAGGTCCGACGGCATAATGTACGCAAAGTCAGAACCGAAAACTGTTCTGCAAACTCTGACCGACGTCTAAGCGTTCGCCGGTTGAAAGAAGCACAGGACGAACAAGCTGCTACGTCGTGGGCTGGGCCTAAACAGGGCAGGCAGTAAGAGTGGAAATCTTTATGAGGTATTTGTTTCCCACAGGTTAAACAATTATTAACTTTTTCTGACATCGGCTGAGGCAAGAAAGAGTCCCCAACGGGGTACTTAGCTTTAGAAGTCTTCGAAGTAGTATTCGGTAGAAGTAATCTCTGGATCCGACCGACCGGCACTTGCGAACAGCTTCTGCTTCGGGCGCCACGCGGCAAGAAAGACTGAAGAAAATGGCGTCGGCTGATGCTTATATACCCGAAGGCCAACAGAGATGACGTCGGGTGAAGTGCGACATCAGCCGAAGCCGGACCCGGACTTTGGAATCCGGCCAACTGAAGGGCTGCCTGACGACAGGACAACCCAGTTGTTATGACTGCAGATGCATCCATGAAGGACATCATCTTCTGTCACTGAAGGTTTGTTAGTCAGCCTGACTTCCAGGGCTTTCACTCTTCCACCGACTGGCTGGGAAGATACTATCCCATCTGGATGTGAGGACACTGGTGGCAAAACAGGAACATCAGCTTCATGTGTTTTGCTCTAGCAGGGCAAAAAAATATAATTGTGGTAGTCTGATTCATAAGCAACAGCTACCCTGGTAAAAGTGCCCCTGGGGAAGAAGCCTAACCAGACAATCCCCAAGGTTTATTTCCATGCTTTAAGTCAAACCTGAGAAGCGAAGGGATCTTGTCAAAAGAAATGAGTGGTAAGGAAGGAAGGAAGATGACTAGAGTGCCCGCTCCTACATAAGGGTGCCACAGGATTTGAAAAAAGATAGGATAGAGAGAAGGAGAGAGCAAGTACTGCAACAGTCAATATACCTGAACATCTACAATTATGATAATTACCTAGTACAACTACACTAAGTTCATCATATAATAAATACACTGTTGCAGTAATGACTCCTGGGAAGATTCATGGAGGTGAAGGACCAGTGGTTGGCTAATCCTTGGTACAACACAACTGTAAGAATTCAAGCAGAATGGCTATGTTAAACTGTTCTGGGCCTGGATACAATACCCAAGTTACAATGTTTGGAAATAGTGTGAGCAGCTGTCCGAGTAGCTGCTTCCAAGATGGAGTCTGAACAATCTTCCTAAGATAAGCAAAGATTGCTGCAGTGCCCCAAGTAGAATAGAACTTGCATATGTATATGTATGAGGTATATGCAGTCAGCTAACTATTTAGATAAGCTCTGTCTGCAAAATGTTCTCTCCTCCCTATCCTTAGCAGATGAAATGAACAAGTGAGCAGATATTCTAAATTCCCTTCTTCTGTCCACTTAACATCTCCGTTACTTAAGTACATCCAAGAAATGTAGCCTCCCATCCCCTTTCTCTGGGGTGGTGGAAAGAAAACAGGAATGGTACAGTCAGGTTCAGTGATATTCTACCAGATGTGAAGGATAGGTCTTGACCTATTTTGAAGCACCAAAAGGAGAGGCTTTTCCACATAAATAGATATGATTTCTTTGTGTTTAGTTTCCTAGCTTCTCTCAGAATGGAGACCATGTCGTCTAAAAACATGCAACTCAAAGGGATCATCGCCTTAGTCCTTAGGCTGGGGTGTACAACTGACCCCTGGTTTTAAAGCAAGGCAGCCATAAGCTGAGGCAACAGGACCAGTTATATGTCCTTTCTAAGCTCAGTAGAAGGAAGAACTAATGTTGTCTAACACAAAAGGGTGCTATAAGGAACATTTCTGATTTGTCCTACTCCTTTATATTCTGTAAGCCCCTATGGATTGAGGGTATTGGAGGAATCATACCTACCCATGTTATGGAGAAAGCATTTGTTTACCAGATCCCCAGGGTCATCTTGTTTGTTTTCTGTAGAAGCAAAAAAAATTACATCTGACACACCCTACTTGTGGATCAAGCACAGAAATACCTTTCTTTGTATTATCCTCTTGTGTGGATTTTCTTCTGTCCTCCTCATCAAGTATGCTGAAGAGTTCTCCTGAGATGTGAAGTTAGAAGTCCCAGTTCATGGGCCAGATCCATGCTTAGAATGCACAGCAGGTAGAAAGTGGGTCTCTCCCTGTGTGCTGGCGTACCATATCACTGTAATATTGCCAGTCAGGATGTTTACAAGCAAATACAAGGTTGTCAATCTGCAGACAATCATAAGTCTAGTCAATAACTAGAAGTCAGAATCAAACCCTACACCCTTTTCTCTTTGAGGTAAAGACCTTAACCTTATGACCTTATGTTCCTCCTGCAACAACTGGAAAGGCCTCAGAAATACCTCACTAAAAGAATCACAGGCCTAAAGCAGATGCCCTACGCTGACCACCTTAAAAAACTCCAGCTATACTCTGTCGCATATCGTCTACTCAGAGGCGATCTCTGCTTAACATACAAGGCCATGTCAAACCCAGAGCTGTTGGACATGCTACACTTAAAGAAATCCCAATCCCTCAGAGCTACACGCTCCAGGGATCTAAACCTTGTCATCACAATAAACAAAACGTGCTGGAGGGATAGGTTCCTGACCCAGAGACTCCCCAGACTCTGGAATAGATTGCCCATACATGTCAAGCAGAGTGCCTCTTTGGACCTCTTCAAGAGGAGCCTTGACGTTTGGATGGGAGAAAGGAAATTCACCCCAGGGATCACGTCAGTCGCCCTGCTAGACAGGGGTCCAGGAAAGTAAATAATGTGGGAAGAAATAGCCAGGGAATTGTTATGGCTAGGCTTGTATAGGCCCTAGGGCTGATAGCCTAGTACCAACCTATGAACCTATGAACCTATGAACCTAGTACCAACCTATGAACCTATGACCACTCCCTCCTCTCATACATGTGCAAGGTCCCCTGATATCAAATAGGTCTGAATGCCTTGACAGTTAGAACTATCCTGCAGTTAAATGACTCTGCTGTGCTACAGCCAGGAAGCGTTTTGTCTCTTGGGGGAAAAAAAGACTCTTTGTTATTCTTTGTCCAGCAATACCCACAGAAACAGGACTCATCTTGTAGCATTAGGCTGGATTCTGGTAGGTGCAAAAAGAGAGCAAGGACTGATAGGAAGTCAGCATGAATTGCAAAGCTTTCTGCATCTCCTCTAGTGAGGCTGTCTAAATGAGGCAATTGTCCAAGTGTAAGTAGATGTGAATGTCCAGTTTTTCTTTCTTTATTTGTACTACAAACTCACTAGAGCCAGACATTGCTTTGCAAATGCCCTGGGTACAGTAGACAAACTGGTAATGTTATGCCCATTAATAGGTATATCATATAAAAGAGGCAGAAATCTTAGGGATATTTTAGTACACAACCATTTTATGTTTCCTGTTATTAATTCTATTTTTGAAATTAATATACCTTTGGGTACTTATTCTTGTGGTCACTGTAATATTTGTAAATATACTACTACAACATTTGATGTTATTAATGGACATGCATTTTATCCATCTGAAATATTTAACTGTGAAACAGAAGGTGTTATTTATGCTTTGCAATGTCCTTGTGGTCTGACATATATTGGAGAGACCAAAAAAAATTTAAATGTAGACTGCAGGAGCACATTAGAAATATTAAAAATAAGAAAGTAGACAGCCCTGTGGTTAAACGTTTTTTAGATTGTCATAATTCTAATACTCAGGGTTTAAAAGCTAGTATTTTAGAAAAATTACTCGTGTTTTTTTATTCAGAGAGTGTGTTGTTATAAAAGGAAATTAATGTATAAGGACAGTCTGTTTATTTTAAAGTTTAATACAGGATTGAATCTTGAATGTAATTGGAAGCTGCTGATTTAGATTAATTGTTCTTAACTGAATTATTGGTGTAGAGTTTTTTATGTAAGTAGGTGTGTTGTTTGATGTTTTTTTGTACTCCTTGAGGGGTTTGCCGAGGCGCTAGAAGTGTAATAAACGTTTTTGTCAATTTGCTGGTCCTGGCTGTTGTATTTTTGAATTTCAATTATTTCGAGTGTGGTTGTTCATACTGCTTTGTAAATGCCCTGGGTACAGTAGACAAACTGGTAATGGGACCCCCCCCCCCACTTTAAAACCGTGAAAGTGTATGCCCTCCTTGGCATGTATAAAGAAAGGCATTCTTTAGACCCAGGGTGACCGGGTAAAGCTTGTTGGGAAGAAGACAGGTAGAAGGTCTTGCGATGCTAAATTTTGAAACTTGGAGATTTCAGAAATATGTTTCAGTCTTGACAGATTCAAAATGGGCCAGAATGTTCCTTCTTTTCTTGGAATTAGAATCATTCTGGAGAAGAAGCCTGTTCCTCCTTGCCCTCCTGGTTCTCTCAAACCACCCCCTATGATAAGAGTTCTTGGAGCATGACAGAAATCAGGTCTTCTAGGTCCCTGATGAATGTAAGGATAACCAAGAATCTTGCTCTGCTTAGAAAATGCAACCTGTATCCATCTGTCCAAAGTAATGGCCTCCTATTGCTTCACAAAGAGGTCCAGGTAATATCCTAGCTTTTGACAGAGGAGTAGAGTGGGTCTGGAGGGTGAAGCACTGGAGGGAAGATGAAGTAGAGGTGGGGGGAGCTCTGAATGAGTCACAGTTGTTTCAAACTCTGTCCCTCCACCCTGAAGGTACCTAGGTTTTCCTTTATAGTCTCCCTGCTACTTCCTCTTGACTTTTTGGCTTTTTAACCCTTTGGCTATTTTCCTTTGTCTTGCCATGGGTAGGATGACCAGCTCTTTGTGAGATAACTTCAGCTAAATCTAAATATTGAAAAATAATAAACGTTTTTTAATAGGCTGTACAGTATTTTCTTTCACCTCCAGTTTTTTTTTTAATACCATCATTGCAGGATGTCCAAAGAGAAGCTCTTTATCCAGAAAAGCATTTCAAAGTTCTGCTTTTACACTGTCTGGCAGGAACAGAGTCCTCAGCTCAGCATGTCTCTTCAATACTAACACTACCACTGCCTTAAATCATGCATCCACAGAATCATAGCCACATTTAATGTTGTGCTTAGCAATTTCAAAGTTAGTGCTGCATAAGTTGAGCACTTTCCTTTTTGGGTCCCTGTCTTCTATTCCCCCTTAGCTTTCTCCTTCAGCTAGTTCAGGAGGGACTCCTGGTAATTCTCCTTGTGTTTGGCAAACGAGGGCCCTGATGGCCAAAGCAAAATAGCTGTGTATTTTCCTCCCAAATCTGTCTAGGATCTTCCTAGTACAAGGCACAGCAGTTCCTTTACTTGAATCCACAGATAACAGAGCTGGATCTTCCAAAGGATATTAAAAATTAAAAGGTATTCGTAAGAAATGTTGACCCTGTAAAAAACATCAGACTTCCTACAAGCTGATGGTTTGAAATATGTCTTTAGGGAAACATCAGCAAAACCATCTCTCAAAGTTGTATGACTGGAATAATGGCTAAAAGCTTAGGTAAGGCAGGCCCAGAAGCTCCCTGCACCCAATCTGGGCTTTGGAAAACTACTTGGCTTCCCTTCTGAAATTCTCCATTTCCTAAATGGGACATTCTTTGGTGGAAATACAGCAGACATGGGAAGATGTTTGGTCTACATAGGCTAATTCAACTGCATCTGAGTAGGAGGTCTCAACATTTTCACAGTCCTACAAGACTGGGTTCCTGACTCTGTTCTTCAGCTGATGGCTGCCTGGATCTTAGAAATTCAATGAAGTTCTGGGCCAACTTGAAAATTCTTACGAGGACGCCTGGAAAGGTGAAGGGAAAGAGGGCCATCTAGCATAGGCTATGGCAAGTCAACAGATATGCTTTGGTTTGGATTGTGCTCCCCAAGACTTTAATGAAAAAGACCACCTTAGAAAACTCAAAACACTGAGACCTCGATCTGCTGTTATCCTTGTATGCAAACAAGGGGATGCCACTCTCATCTCCGTGAATTATACACCAGATATCAGAACTTGAGGGTCACAGAGATGCTTGAAGACAGACTGACAAAGTGGGTTTGGTTCAAGAAGATGTACCTACATCCAAAAGCATGGTGGGTTCCAGGGAGGACAATATTAGAGGCCTCAGTGGAAAAGATCATTAGATTTGTGGCTTGCAAAATGTTGCCTTACCAAATCAGGAATGGGGGTGGGATTGGGGTGCCTTTAAATTGCACAATGTTGTTGACCTCCTGATGTTTATTACTTGATAGGCACTTCAAGTGTTTATTCTTTTTCAGGAGGACATCCCTAGTAGGTCCAGCTGATGGCAGTCTAACACCAGATGCAAGACTTATTTTGAGCTACTCATCCCCAAAGAGATTTTGCTCTCTGCTTAACTGTCCTCTAGTTAAACATGGTACAATGGAGATAATAAGGTTTGTTTCAGGAACATGAAATACTCATTTATTATGGAAATCTTTAACGGGGATTTGTTTCCCACATTACACAAATGAAATTCTTCAGACTCTGACAACTAGTCCTGATGCCAAAAACCTACAGCAAGCTAGCATACAATTAGAGTAGAAAACAGAGAAGAAATTTTCCCCAATCAGACACTTGTCTGAACTCTGGAAGCCAGGCTGCTTGACAGAATGAAGGCATAGCAACACATCTGATGATGAGTGAATAGTGACAAGAAAAACATGAAAATGGAGTGGACCAATGTTCCTCTTACAACAGCAACATCCTGACATCTAAGATGGAGGGTGTCTGCCCACTAAAAAGTTGAAATGCTCTGGAAGTCAGACCATGCGTCATTCCTTCTGCTGTAGAAATTCTCAAGAGTAATTACTGCAACCGTAAATTACATGATGCACATCAGAATATCTGCAATTCATTCTATCATACTGCAATAATTACACCACTATTTTCAGATGTTTTCACAAAATATAAAAAATTATGATCTAATCTTACACATGTAACAAGCTACAGTGCTGTTAACACAAAGTTCCTTAAGCCTAGAGGCACATTATCAATTATAACAAAACTGCCTACACTGATATTTCTCCAACCTAACCTAGGCCATATGTACATATTGTATATAGTTTATCTTTTGTTTCATTTTATGTAGTAGAAATTATGTTTTGTCTTTTTGAAAATCAGTAAAATATTTGAAAAAAAACTGCCTACTTTTGTCTCTTCTTTCTAAATTACTTCTAGCCTCAAAAAGTACAGTTGTGTATACTAACTATAAATGTAGATGTTCGAGTGTATTCACTTGTTGCAGTCATTACATTTGGGTTATCTGCCTGCAGGTAGCCTTCAGCCGGCCTGAATACCAGAGTCTTGGATTCCTGCATCACATGCTGTCTTCTTCTATGACGTCAGGTCGTCAGGGGTATAAAGCATGCAGCCGACGCCATTACATCAGTTTTTCTTGCCACAGATGGCAGATGCCTCCACAATGGGAAGCAATTGTATATTATGTTACACCTCCATCAAAAAGCAAATACACCAGAAAGCTTAAAACAAGAAGAAAAGATAAAGCCAAGAGAAGTCAGGGGGCTGGAGGGTAACCAGGACTGCAACAGTGAATACACTCGAACATCTACATTTATGGTAGTGTACACAACTGTACTACGTTCTTCGTGTTTCACTGTTGCAGTCATTACATTTGGGTAGATTCCCAAAGCTAAAGAAGGGGGGAGGAGGAAATTAGAGAGCATTAGGGCCAGCTATTAAGCCCTGCAAGACTGCAGTGGCAAAACCAGCTCTGGATTTAGAAAAAATAGGCATGTGGTAATGCTTGGTGAAGGTATGTACAGGGCTTCAGGTAGCAGCTTCTAGGATGTCCCTGGTAGGGATTCCTCTGAGAAAGGCTGTAGAGGTATATGCAGCCCTGGTGGAATGTGATCTTAACCCCAGTGGGGTAGGTGCTTATAGCAGAAATGAATGCAATGGGCTATCCATTTAGAAATGGTTTGCTTTGAAATGGCCTTCCCCTCTGCCCCTGCAGCAAAGCCAAATAGCAGCTGTTCAGATTTTCTGAGAGGCTTAATCCTGTCCAAATAAAATCTAAGTTGTCTGTGCACATCCAAAGAGTGCAGTATTTGTTCTTGTTTTGTGAATTCGGGAAAAAAGTAGGCAAATGAATGGACTGATTTAGGGCCACACTAGACACCACATTGGGCATAAAGGAAGGATTGGTCCTGAGGAAAACCCTGTCTGCATGGAAAATAATGAAGGGCTCCACTGCCATGAGGGCCTGTAATTCAGACACTCCTCTTGCTGAAGTGATGGCTAGAAGGAAGGCTGTTTTCCAAGAAAGGAATTTCAACTCTGCAGTTGCAGCTGGTTCAAATGGAGGGAGAGTGAGCTTTTCCAATACAAAGTTAAGGTCCCAGGCTGGAGTAGGGTCTTGCCTGGGGGGGGGGGGGGGTCTTAAATTTTTAGCCCCTCTGAGGAATTGCTTTAGCAGGGGGTGAGAGAAGAGAGGTGGTTCAGTATTATAATGTGCTGAAATGGCAGAGGCATGAATTTTAATTGATGAGAAGGATAGGCCCTTGTGGAGCACTTCTGTTAAGTACTGAAGAATATGAGGTAAGCTGGGCACCGTTGTGCTCATCCCCCGAGTATGGCTCCAGGAACAGTATCTTTTCCACTTTTCAGCATAGGATTTTCTAGTACTAGGCCTCCTTGCTTCCAGAATGAAATCTAGCACCTGCTTACTGAGGGATGCTATTGGAGAGCTCAAGGAATTAGCCAGGCTGCAAGGTTCAGGGTTTGAAGCTGAGGGTGCAGAATCTGGCCCGCCTGCTGGAACAGCAGGGAAGGTGTCAGATAGGTGCCATGGATCCAGCAGTATCATACTGTGCAAGAGGGGGTAACAGTGCTGGCAAGGCTAGTCTGGTGCAATCAGTATTGTCCTTGGTTTGTCCTGTTTGATCTTTAGCAGAACCTTCGAGAGGAGAGGCAGAGGGGAAAAGGCATAAACCGAGAGGCTTTCCCAGGTAAGGACAGGGCATCCACTTTCCAAGCTTGACTGTGGGGAGTCCTTGTGCAGAACTTATCCAATTGGTAGTTCTGAGGGGAGGCAAACAGGTCTATCTGTGGAGTCCCTCACTTGTTCCTCAAGAGGTTGAATATTTTTGGTTCCAGTTTCCATTCGTGTGGGTCCATGAGATTTCTGCTTAGGTCGTGTGCCAGTGAATTTAGCTTGCATAGCAGGAATCAAGCTTGTAGGTGCACTTGGTAGCTCAAGGCTGTGTTCCACAGAACCATGGCTAGTCTGCAGAGAGGGTATGAGTGGGTTCCCCCCTGCTTGTTTATGTACCACATAACTGTGGCATTGTCTGTCTTTACCAATAATTGTCCTGGAAGGATGTGGTCTTTGAAGACTGTCAGGGAATTCTGTACAGCTAACATTTCTTTTTGGTTGATATGCAGGTGCATCATACTCGGGTTCCATTTGCCGTGAATGCACTGCCCTGCCAAGTAAGCCCTCATGCATAATCTGATGCGTCTGTTGTTAGGGTTTTGGCGGCAGGGGGTAGATTGAGAAGGAGCCCCTTGTTGTGGTAGTAGGCTTCTGCCCACCAAAGGAACTCTGTCTTTATACAAGGAATGATGGGAATCACTGATTCCAGGTCCTGAGAATGTTGACACCATAGGCTTTTTAGATATCATTGCAGTTTCCTCATATGCAGTCTTTAATATGAAATTAGTAGAATGCAAGAGGCCATGAACCCCAGGGCTTGCAAAATTTTCCTTGCAGATAGCTGGGTCTTTGTGGTAGTAGTTTGAAGTAGGGTATCAAATAAACGTATAACCAAATAAAAAGTCTCAGTCCAGAGAACAAAACAAAGAACCAAAATACTGGACAGAGAAGGGCAAAGTACTGTAGTGGAGAACACAAGTTTATTTAAATAAACTTGTGTTCTCCACTACAGTACTTTGCCCTTCTCTGTCCAGTATTTTGGTTCTTTGTCAAATAAACTTGTTTCTCTGGCGTGAGGTAAGCCATCTGGGAAGTTGTGTTCAAGCTTGCTCCCAGGAATACAATCTATTGGCAGGGAGAGACTTCTTTTCGTTTATGGTGTACCCCAGTGAGGTTAGAAGTTTCTTTACGAATGCCAGATGTTTTAATAGCAAGTCTGGCTTTCTACCTGAATCAGACAATCGTCCAGGTATGGGTATATTTGAATATTTCTCTGCCTATAAAATGCAATGGCTGGAGCCAGACACTTTGCGAATACCTTGGGTGCAGTAGATAAGCCAAAGGGAAGTGCAGAGAAAGTACAGTTTTGTACCTACCATAAATGTAGATGTTCGAGTGTCTTCACTGCTGCAGTCATTACACTTGGGTTATCCTGCCATCAGGCGGCCCCGCAGTCGGCCAGAGTTCCAAAGTCTTGGTCCGACGTCAGTTGCTGCCGCTTCCTCCCGGACGTCAGTGCGCCAGGGGTATATAACATGCAGCAGACGCCATTTTCTTCAGTTTTTCTTGCCCCAAATGTCAGGTGCCCCCAAATAGGTAGGCAATACATATTGCTAATAAAACATACATAAAAAGTAAAACCAAAAACTTCAGTTACCAGCAAATACACCACATAGGTAGTATAGGGTAGAAAAGTGTAGATAAGTCCAAGCTAAGAAAGAGGGGATGGAGGGAGGGTAACCTGGACTGCAGCAGTGAAGACACTCGAACTTCTACATTTATGGTAGGTACAAAACTGTGCTATGTTCATCGTGTTTCACTGCTGCAGTCATTACACTTGGGTTGAATCCCAAAGCTGAGTTTGGGTGGATGGTTCTATAGAGGATTTGGGGTGGCTATGAGGCCCTGCAGCACTACAGTGGCAAAGCCAGCTCTGGTTTTAGAATAAAGAAGCAAGTGATAATGTTTGGTAAAGGTGTGCACTGAACTCCAAGTTGCAGCTTCCAAGATATCTTTGGTGGGTACTCCTCTAAGGTAGGCAGTTGAAGTGGCTGTTGCCCTGGTGGAATGTGGCCTAATGTTGCTAGGTACAGTTTTCCCATGCTGTGTGTAGCAGAAACGTATACATTGTCCTATCCACTTTGAAATGGTCTGCTTTGAAATAGCCTTTCCCTGCGATCCTGCAGTATATGCTACAAATAATTGCTCAGTTTTCCTGAAAGCTTTTGTTTTGTCCAAATAGAAACGTAACTGCCTGTGTATGTCCAATGAATGCAGAAGTCTCTCCCCTTTATTCTGGGGATTTGGATAAAAAGTTGGTAAGTGAATAGTTTGGTTAAGAGCCACACTGGATACCACCTTTGGCATAAATGAAGGGTTTGTTCTTAAAGAAACCCTGACTTGGTGAAAATTGATGAAAGGCTCCACTGCCATTAGTGCCTGTAACTCTGAGAATCTTCATACTGAGGTTATTGCCAGAAGCAGAGCAGTTTTCCATGACACATATTTTAGTTCTGCTGAATTGGCTGGCTCAAAAGGAGGTAGAGTAAGCTTTTCCAAGACAAAATTGAGGTCCCAAGTTGGTGTTGGTGCACTTCGGGGCGGTCTTATGTTTTTAGCCCCTCTGAAGTACAGTTTAGCAATGGATGAGAGAAAATAGGATGATCTGTGTTGTAATGAGCCGAGTTGGCAGAGGCGTGGATCTTAATGGATGAAAAGGATAGGCCTTTGTCCAGCATCTCAGTTAAGTATAGTAATATCTGAGGAATATTTGTAACAAGAGGGTCAAGGCTTTGAGCCTGGTTCCAGGCACAGAATCTCTTCCACTTTTCTGAATGGGATTTCCTGGTGCTAGGCCTCCTGGCCTCCAAAATGAAATCCATAACAGCTTTAGAGAGAGGTGTTGTCTGCTTGACTAAGGAATCTGCCATGCAACCAGGTTTAAGGTTTTGAGCTGGCTGTGCAGGATCTGATTGATTTGTTGCATCAGAAGATGAGGAATTTGAGGTAAAATCCATGGTGAGCCTTGAGCTAAGTTCTTTAAGATTGAGTACCAGTGCTGACGTGGCCAGTCTGGGGCAATCAGGATCATTTGTGCCTTTTCTTGTCTGGCTTTTAGGAGTACCTTTGAAAGGAGAGGCAGTGGTGGGAAGGCATAAACTTTTAGGCTTTTCCAGCTGAACGAGAGAACACCCACTTTCCATGCTTGTGTGTGGTAAGTCCTTGTGCAGAATTTCTGTAGTTGGCAATTCATTGGGGAGGCAAAAAGATCTATATCTGGGCACCCCCATTCTTTTGTTATCATGCTGAATACTTGTGGATTTAATTTCCACTCGTGAGGATCCATGATGTTTCTGCTTAAGTCGTCTGCCAGAGTATTTTTCTTTCCTGGCAGGAACTGTGCTTGCAGATAAACTTGATAGGTTAGAGCTGTGTCCCACAAGGTCATGGCTTGTCTGCAGAGGGGATAAGAATGAATGCCCCCTTGCTTGTTTATGTACCAAATAACTGTGGTGTTGTCTGTCTTTATTAATAGTTGTCCTGGATGCAGAAGGTCCTTGAAAGCTGTTAGGGCATTTTGTACAGCTAGCATCTCTTTTTGATTGATGTGAAGATGCATTTCGTCTGTGGCCCACTTGCCCTGAATACATTTTCCTGCCATGTGTGCTCCCCAGGCGTAATCTGAAGCATCTGTTGTTAGTGTCTGCCTGGCTGTCGGTAGAGTGAAAGGCTGTTCCTTGTTGTGGTGACATGCCTGTGCCCACCATCAAAACTCCCGTTGTAGGCAGGGAATAAGTGGTATTACTGTTTCCAAACTGTGACAGTGTTGAGTCCAAACACTTTTTAGGTACCATTGTAATTTCCTCAAATGCAGTCTTGCATATGGTATTAGAAGTATGCAGGACGCCATGAACCCCAAGGCCTGCAGAATTTTTCTTGCAGGGAGTTGGGTTTTGGTTGCCATCAATTGAAAGTACTGAGTCAGTTGTCCTTGCTTGTCTGGCGTGAGATAAGCCATCTGGGTCGTTGTATTTAAGCTGGCACCCAGGAATATTATCTCTTGTGAGGGCACTTTCTTATATTCGTTTACTGTGTGCCCTAGGCAAATTGGCAATCTTTTTATAAACACCAGATGTTTTAGAAGGATGTCCTTGCTCTCTGCTTGAACAAGGCAGTTGTCCAAGTAGGGATATATTTGAATTCCTTTTTGTCTGCAAAATGCAATTACTGGTGCCAGGCATTTTGTGAAGACCCTGGGCGCAGTAGATAAGCCAAAGGGCAGTGCAGAGAATTGGTAATGCACTGAGCCAGCTATGAATCTGAGGTATCTTCTGCAATTTTGTCTAATAGGGACATGCAGATATGCCTCTTTGAGGTCCAAGGTAACAAGCCAAGCCTTCTTGCCCAGCATGGGAAGAAGCTGCTGTAGTGTCAACATTTTGAATTTCGGAACATCCAGGTAGATATTTAGAGTAGAAAGGTCCAGTATAGGTCTCCAGGCTTTGTCCTTTCTGGGGACCAGGAAAAGTCTTGAGTAAAATCCTTGTCCTTGTTCCTGTTGTGGCACTCTTTGAATAGCTCTCATGTCCATGAGGGTTGTAATTTGGTTTTGTGCCTCTGCCCATTGATTTTGTGGCAGGACTGGCATTCCTTTTGGCCTTGGAAGTGTGTGAAAGTGGAACCTGTATTCAGAACCCATTTGTCTTGGGTGATTATATGCCAATTTTGTGAAAAAAGTGCTAGTTTTCCCCCTAATGGGGCTGCCAAAAGGTAAGTGCTTGGCATTTGAAGGGGGAAGTCATTGGGACTGTTTCCTATAAGGTTGTGACTTGTCTTCCCCTCCTTTTGGGATTGAAGCACCCCACTGTTGTGGTCTGTAAGAGCCTTGGGGCTGAGATCTGCCTCTTGGGCATCTGTATCTGCCTCTTTGTGGTCTGTCTGACACTGGAAAGGACCAATTTTTTGAAGGCCAATTTCTGCTAAATCAAGGCGGCTGTACCTGTAAGAAATCCTTCACTGTTTGCATAGATTTTGCCTTATCCTCCATTTTCTTTAAAACCTCTTCTGCCTTAACACCAAATAAAATATACTGCTAAAAAGGAGCACCCAATAATTTTGCCTGAACATGATCAGGTAAACCTTGTTCTTTTAACCAAGCATGCCTTCGAATCACAGATCTTGTAACTGCTGCTCTACAGGAAGCCTCTAATGAATCAAAACCACATTGCAGAGTATGTTTTCCCACTTGCTCAGCTGCATGCAATAAATCCTGCATTTCCTTGTGGTCAGGATGTTCTGAGCTTGTAAGCATTTTCTGTTTTAACAGAAACATTAAATATTGTTGGTATTTAAGCATGTGAAACTGACAATTTAAAGCCCTTACTGCTAAAGTTGCAGAAGTGTAAACTTTCCTCCCCCATCTGTCTAATGCTCTAGAATCCCTGTCAGAGGGAACTGGATTTGTAGCCGTGGAAGCCTTTACCCCTTTGGGACCCTGGGAAATAGTTTCTGGGTCAGCAACAGGGTTTCTATACAGAAATTTGTAAGAGTCAGGGACTCTGTAGTACCTGTCTGGCTTGACTGGAGCAGGGGGCAAAGAATCAGGATTTAAAATGGATTCAGAGAACACATCATCCACAATATCTAACACTGGCGGAATAGCAAGGGGCCTGTGCTGAGGCAATAAAAGGAAGTCTTGGAGTCTTGTCTTGGATTCTGAATAATCCTGACCCTCCCAGTGGAAATGCTCCCTCATGGTATGTAAAGTTTCCCCAAAAGAGTAATCCTCAGGAGGAGAGGCTGAAGGGATTGATTCTTCAGCATTAAAGTCCTCATGGGGGGTAAGGAGTATCCCTGGTCTGACGAGGAATCAGAAGAAATGGAAACCTGGTCAGAGGAATCCTATTCTGTATCCTGCCTAGGCTTTTTATCAGGAAGGGGATGGGAACCCCTGATTAGAGTAATTAGGTCTTCAGCCATTTTGAGCATCTGTTTTTTAGGCATGGAGGCTTCTCCAGGTGAATGCTGTACTTGCTTCTTGTTTTGATGGTAAGCTGTGAAGGTCTGAAAACACCCTCAGAAGTCGATGCCTGCTCAGCAGCTCCGGACCCATCTGAGGGGTTAGTTTCCGCAGGCCCAATACCTTGAGTATTCAGAGGCCTAGACATCTCCACGTGGGAGTCTGAGGCAGCCTGTGGCTCTGAGGTAGCGGGAGTCAGGGGCTGCGAAAGCACCTCACTGAGAACCGGCGAACGGGCGACTGGCCTAGAAGAGGCTTCATCATCAGTTTTGGACCTTGGATGCCTGTCCTTATCCTTGTCTTTGCGGTTTTTGTATATTCCAGTTGTCGGTTGTTCCAACGGCATGGTATAATTAAACCTTCGGCCAAAGTAATGGCAAGCAAAGTCAAACCGACGTTTAATAGTGCGCTTGTTAAATCTAGCACAAAACCGGCAACTAGTGACGTCATGGTCTGAGCCTAGGCATGGAATACAGTAAGAATGAAAATCCTTATGAGGTATTTGCTTCCCGCAAGAAATACAATTATTAACTTTTACTGACATCGGTCTGAGGCAAGAAAAAGTTTCCCCAACGGGGTCCTTAGCTTTATAGAAGACTTAGGTTCTGAAATTCAAATTCAAAATCTCAGGAGTCGGCCGACCGGCACTTGCGAACTGCTTTTGCTTCGGGCACCGTGCGGCAAGAAAGACTGAAGAAAATGGCGTCGGCTGCATCTTATATACCCCTGGCGCACTGACGTCAGGGAGGAAGCAACAGCAACCAAAAATGGCGTCGGCTGCATCTTATATACACCTGGCGCACTGACGTCAGGGAGGAAGCGACAGCAACCAACGCCGGACCAAGACTTTGGAACTCTGCCAACTGCGGGACCGCCTGACGGCAGGATAACCCAACTGTAATGACTGCAGCAGTGAAACATGATGAACATCTGATGAGCCTGCCCTGAAGCATAGGTATTTCCTGCAAGACTCCCTTATTGGAATGTGCAGGTAAGCTCCCTTTAAGTCTAAGGTTGCCAACCAGGCATCTTTGCCTAGCATAGGAAACAGCTGTTGAAGTGTTAGCATTCTGAATTTTGGGATTACCAAAAAGGTGTTTAGACTAGAGAGGTCCAGGATAGGACACCAGGAGCCGTCTTTTCTGGGCACCAGGAAAAGTCTTGAATAAAAACTGTCTCCCCTTTCTTCTGCTGGGACAGGTTGAATAGCCCTGATATGTAGAAGAGAGAGAACCTGTTGTTGAGCCTCTGCCCACTGATTTGGGGGTAGGTCTGGCCAACCGTTTGGGGTTGGTAGGGTGTGGAAGTGGAATCTGTATCCTTGGAAAACTATATTTAAAACCCATTTGTCCTGGGTAATGAGCTACCAGTTTTTTGCATGAAGGGCGAGCTTTCCTCCTAAGGGAGCAGGCAGTTGAGCAGGGCTTGGAAGGGTTAAAGTTAAGTCATTGTGACATTTTTCCGTAGGGGGTGTCTTACTACTGCCTGCTTTGGAAGAGGGAGCCCCCCACTGCTTATTCCTGTGCGTAGCCTGAGACCGTAACCTAGGTGGTCTGCTACTCCTGGGTTTGGACTGAGAAGGACTGTTAGAGACTGGAAAGGACCAATTCTTTGAAGGCCAATGCCTACTAAATCTGGGAAGCTGTACTGGCAGGAAATCTTTAACAGCTGCCATAGATTTGGCTTTTTCCTCCATCTTTTTGAGGACGACTGCTTTGTTGCCAAACAGGCGGTCTTGGTTTAAGGGAGCATCCAGTAATTTAGCTTTAACATGATCTGGCAAGTTTTGCTCCTTAAGCCAAGCATGCCTTCTAAGAACCAACCCAGTGACAGCAGCCCTGCAAGATGCTTCTAAAGAGTCAAAACCACATTGCAAAGTATGTTAACCAACTTGTTCAGCAGAATGCATTAAATCCTGTAATTCTGTGTGTTCGGCACAGTCAGGAATCAACATAATTTTCTGTTTACATAGTCCCATAATATGCTGCTGGTACTTTAACATATGAAACTGGCAATTTAAAGCCCTAATGGCCAAAGAAGCAGAAGTGTATACCTTCTTACCCCATCTGTCCAAGGCCCTAGAATCTCTATCAGAAGGGGTAGGAATTTTGGCAGCAGTAGCCTTAATGCCCTTTGGTCCTTGGGAAATGGTCTCAGTATCCACAGTAGGATTCTTGAAGAGGAACTTGTGAGAGTCAGGTACCCTGTAATACCTGTCAGGTTTTCTGGGAGCTGGAGGTAAAGTGTCTGGGACATGTTAGATTCCAAGAAGGCATCATCTACAATGTCCAGAACAGGAGGGATAGCAAAAGGCCTGTATTGAGGAAGGATTAAGAATTCCCTAAGCCTCTTTTTGGAGTCACAGTAATCCTGGCTTTCTCAGCGGAAATGCTCCCTAAGAGAGTGCAAGTTTTCACCAAAAGAAAAATCTTCTGGAGAGGAAGCAGAGGGAAAGGAATCCTCTGCATCAGAATCCTCATAGGTAGATAAGGGCAAATCCTGGTAATCAGAAGAAACAGAAACATCAGAATCCTGATCAGAAGGAAATTCAGTTCTAGGTCTCTTAGAGGGTGAAGGCTGGCTTCCTCTAATTAAAGTAATAAGGTCTTCAGCCATTCTAAGCACTTGTTTTTTAGGCATATGGGCCTGACCATGCGGTTTGGACATCGGTTTTCTAGGTGTGGGTCGAGTTTTAGGCCTGGATGAAGAAGATGGCGTCGGTTTAAAATGCAAATCTGTACACCTGAATACACTCTCAGAAGCCGGTGCCTGCACAGCGGCTCTGGACCCATCCAAGGTAGAAACATCCGCAGTTTCCATAGTCGAAGAAGCATCTCGTGGCATACCGGACTCCGAATGGATCTCAGTAGAGGCCTGCGAATCTGAAGTAGTGGGTATCAGGGGCTGCGAAAGCGCCTCACTGAGTACCGGCGAACTGGCGACTAGCTTAACGGAAGCGTCGTCAGCAGTTTTGGACCTATGCGGTCTATCTCTGTCTTTATGCTTATTTTTTTGGAATATCGGTAGTTGGACAGCTTACCGAAGCCATTTCTGGATAGTTAAACCGAGTACCAAAATAATTTTCTGCAAAAACAGACCAACGACTAATAGTTCGGGGGTTGAATACGGCACAAAACCAACAGCGAGGGGCGTTGTGGTCTGGGCCTAAGCACGGAATGCAGTACGAATGAAAATCTTTATGAGGTATTCGCTTTCCACAGGTAAGACAATTGTTAACTTTTACTGACATCAGTTAAGAGCAAGAAAAAGGATCCCCAATGGGATACTTAGCTTTTTTGAAGACTGCGGTTCTGAAACTCAAAATGAAAAATTCAGGAGTCGGACGACCGGCATGTGCGAACTGCTTCTGCTTCGGGCACTGCACGGCAAGAAAGACTGATGTAATGGCATTGGCTGCATGCTTTATACCCCTGACGACCTGATGTCATGGAAGAAGAAACAGCATCTGACGGAGGAATCCAAGACTCTGGTATTCAAGCTGGCTGAGGGCTACCTGCAGGCAGATAACCCAAATGTAATGACTGCAACAGTGAAACACAAAGAACATCTAATTTGATTATTCAGAATACTATAAACCTGGTATACCATAATTTTTCTATAATGAAAATAAATAAAACAATAATAATAAAAAAGGGCTTCACCTTTTAAAGCAGATAATGGATTAGCAGCTTTCCCATTTTTGATGAGTTCTGTACAGGTCTGAAATTTCTCAAGCTTTTTGTTCTTCTCTTTTAAAGTACAGCTGGACCGACTAATATCAAGTAAAGTTGCAGTACTAACTCCCAGAACCCATGATTCCCAATCCACCCAAGAAACAAATTTACAAATATCTGGAATGCCATTAGCTAGGGAACAGCAAAGAAATGTCTGTGGAACAATGGAACATAAGCAGGTATAAACAAAAATTTACAAACTCAGCAATTAGAGCTAATATCTACTGCTGGCTCAGTGGTGCAGAGGAATGAAGCCCTGAATGTAACTCAGACAAAGTGGAACTGACTCATTAGCAGTGTGTCAGAAGAATTGATGATGGAAAGTGGCAGCAGCAGCTTATACTGGGACTGCCCATCCAGGTGTAGATGGAGCCAGGATCAGACACACTGCAATGCCCCCAAGTGTACAGAGAGGTGTGAAATATTTGGACCAGGGATATGCTTAGTTTTGCCAAGCCACAACCACATGGCAGCCTTCATGGAGTCTGTGCGGGGAAAGTATGTGCTCAAACAGAAAGGCATAAGCAGTCCTCATTATGTGTATGCAACCTCACTGGATCTGGTCCTCACTAATATGGGAGAGAGTGCTGCACACCCCCTACTGTAATGTCTTTCCTGATAAGGTCAGATCACAAAATGGTCTCCTTTGAAGTAAAAATAAAACCTGGACTCCCAGCTAATCCTGGAATATTTAGGAAGTACTCTAAGGCTCTAATCTTCATGCTATTAAGTGATAATTTGACAATATTTCAAGCCCCCATAAACCCTGAGAACACTGCTGCCTATGCAGAACTGCTCAGAGAAATCACATACAAACATGTTAACAACTGCATAGAGGCAGCTGTACCCCCTAGGAAGGAGCACAGAATTAGCTCAAAAAACAAGCCACCCTGATGGAATTCCATAATTAATAGGCTGTATAACAAAAGGAAGAAAATCATGGCAAAAATCAGGAGGTGCAGCACCTAGCAGGATAAAAGCACTCTCATCGAACTTAACAAAGAACTCAGAGAACAAAGTTTACCAAAGACAAATGTAAGGAAAATTTGGCCTCCCAGGCCAAGGACAAAGTACAGTTGTGTACCTACCATAAATGCAGATGTTCGAGTGTATTCACTGTTGTAGTCTTTACACTTGGGTTATCCTGCTGGCAGGCTACCCGCAGTTGGCCTGAATTCCAAAGTCCTGGTCCAACATCGGTTGCTGTCACCTCTTCCCTGACGTCAGTGCGCCAGGGGTATAAAAGATGTAGCTGACACCATTTTCTTCAGTTTTTCTTGCCCCAGATGTCAAGTGCCCCCAAAAGGGTAGGCTAAAAATTCTGCTCATAAAAATGCATGCACTGACAAACATTACCTTCATCTACAAGCAAATACACCACATAGGTTGTATAGAATAGAGAAGTACAGGTAAGGCCCAGCAATGAAAGGGGGATGGTGGGAGGGTAACCTGGACTGCAACAGTGAATACACTCGAACATCTACATTTATGGTAGGTACACAACTGTACTATGCTCATCGTGTTTCACTGTTGCAGTCATTACACTTGGGTTGAATCCCAAAGCTGAGGTTGGGTGGCTGGGCCTAAACAGAATTATGAGTGGCTATGAGGCCCTGCAGAACTGCAGTGGCAAAGCCTGCTCTGGATTTAGAGTAAAGTGGCAAGTGGTAGTGCTTTGTAAAAGTGTGCACTGAAGTCCAAGTTGCAGCCTCCAAAATGTCCTTGATTGGTACTCCTCTGAGGAAGGCTGCTGAAGTGGCTGCTGCTCCTCTGGTTGAATGTGGCCTAATGTCCTTAGGCACTGATTTGCCATGTTGTAATAGCAGAAACGAATGCAGTGGCCTATCCATTTTGAAATAGTCTGCTTTGAAATAGCTTTTCCTTGTGATCCTGCAGCATATGCCACTAAGAGTTGCTCAGTCTTTCTGAAAGCTTTAGTTTTGTCCAAGTAGAAGCGTAGCTGTCTGTGTATGTCCAAAGAATGCAGTAGTCTCTCCCCCTTATTCTGTGGGTTTGGATAAAAGGTAGGCAAATGAATGGTTTGGTTAAGAGCCACACTGGACACTACCTTAGGCATAAATGTTGGGTTTGTCCTTAGAGAAACCCTGTCCGGATGGAAAATAATAAAAGGTTCCACAGCCATTAGTGCCTGTAACTCTGAGACTCTTTTTGCTGAAGTCATTGCTAGGAGCAGAGCTGTTTTCCATGATATGTATTTTATCTCTGCTGTATTGGCTGGCTCAAAAGGAGGCAGTGTGAGCTTTTCCAAGACAAAATTGAGGTCCCATGCAGGTACTGGCGCTCTCCTTGGAGGTCTTATGTTTTTGGCCCCTCTGAGGTACTGCCTTAGCAGTGGATGTGAAAAAATAGGTGGGTCTGTATTGTAATGAGCTGAAATGGCAGATGCATGGATCTTAATAGATGAGAAGCATAGGCCTTTGTCCAGCAACTCAATTAAGTATTGTAAAATCCTGAGGAATATTTGGTACAAGCATGTCAATTCCTTGTGCCTGGTTCCAAGCACAGAATCTCTTCCATTTTTCTGCATAAGATTTTCTGGTGCTGGGCCTCCTGGCCTCGAAAATAACATCCATAACTGCTTTAGAGAGAGGTGTGTTCTGAATGGTTACATTATCCGCTATGCAGCCAGATTTAGGGTTCTGAGTTGGCTGTGCAGGATCTGATTGTTTTGTTGGGTCAGTAAATGAAGAATTTGAGGTAATGTCCAGGCTAGGCCTTGAGACAAGCTCTTTAGGATTGGGTACCAGTGGTGGCATGGCCAGTCTGGGGCAATCAGTATCATTTTTGGCTTCTCTTGTCTGACCTTTAGGAGTACCTTGGGGAGGGCAGGCAGTGGAGGAAAGGCATATACTGCAAGGGTTTTCCAGCTGAATGATAGAGCATCCACTTTCCATGCTTGTTTGTGATAAGTCCTAGTGCAGAATGTCTGCAGTTGGCAGTCGTGAGGGGAGGCAAATAGATCTATGCCTGGGCATCCCCATTTCCTTGTTATCATGCTGAAGATTTGTGGATCTAGTTTCCACTCGTGAGGATCCATGAGGTTTCTGCTTAGTTCGTCTGCCAGAGTATTTGTCTTTCCTGGCAGGAATTGTGCTTGCAGGTGTACTTGATAAGTCAATGCTGTATTCCACAAAGTCATGGCTTGTCTGCAGTGGGGGTAGGAATGTGTGCCTCCTTGCTTGTTTATGTACCACATGACTGCAGTATTGTCCGTCTTTATCAGCAGTTGTCCTGCATGAAGTATATCCTTGAAGGCTGTCAGGGCATTCTGTACAGCTAGCATCTCTTTTTGATTGATATGAAGATGCATTTGGCTTGCAGGCCATGTGCCCTGAATACCCTGAATACATTGTCCTGCCATGTGGTCCCCCAGGCATAATCTGATGCATCTGTTGTTAGTGTCTGCCTGGCTGTGGGTAAAGTGAATGGCTGCCCCCTGGTGTGGTGCCAGGCATGTGCCCACCATCGAAACTCCTGCTGCAAGCAGGGAATGAGGGTAATTAATGTTTCCAGGCTGTGGCAATGTTGAGTCCAAACACTTTTTAGATACCACTGTAGTTTCCTCATATGCAGTCTTGCATATGGAATTAGCAGAATGCAGGATGCCATGAAGCCCAAAGTCTGCAGAATTTTTCTTGCAGATAACTGGGTCTTTGTTGCCATCTTTTCGAAGTAAGAAGTCAGTTACCTTTGTTTGTCAGGCGTGAGATAAGCCATCAGGGCAGTTGTTATTTAAGCGTGCACCCAGGAATATTCTCTCTTGAGAGGGTACCAGTTTTGATTTCTTTTCGTTTACTGTGTACCCTATGCAAATTAGTAATCTTTTTACACACGCCAGATGTTTCAGTAGAATGTCCTTGTTCTCTGCTTGAATAAGGCAGTCATCCAAGTAAGGATATATTTGGATTCCTCTTTGTCTGCAAAATGCAATTACTGGTGCCAGGCATTTTGTGAAGACCTTGGGCGCAGTAGATAAGCCAAAGGGCAGTGCAGAGAATTGGTAGTGCATTGAGCCAGCTATGAATCTGAGGTATCTTCTGCAAGATTGTCTGATTGGGACATGCAGGTATGCCTCTGAGGTCCAAAGTTACAAGCCAAGCCTTCTTGCCCAGCATGGGCAGAAGCTGCTGCAGAGTCAACATTTTGAATTCTGGAATGTCCAGAAAAGTGTTTAGAATAGACAGGTCCAGTATTGGTCTCCAGGCTTTGTCCTTTCTGGGTACCATGAAAAGTCTTGAGTAAAATCCTTGTCCCTGCTCTTGCTGTGGTACTCGGTGAATAGCCCTCATGTCCATGAGGGATGAAACTTGCTTTTGTGCTTTTGCCCACTGATTGTGTGGCAGGTCTGGCATATCTTTTGTCTTTGGAAGGGTGTGAAAGTGGAACCTGTAGCCCTGAGAGACTATATTCAATATCGATTTGTCCTGGGTGATCATGTGCCAATTTTGTGAAAAGAATGCTAGTTTTCCCCCTAAGGGTGCTGCCAAAAGATAAGTGCTTGGCATTGGCAGAGGAAAGTCACTGGGACTGTTTCCTGTATGGCTGTGATTTGTCTTCTCTGCTTTTGGAGGTAGAAGCACCCCATTGTTTAGGCCTGTATGAGCCTTGGGGCTGGGATCTGCCTCCAAGGCATCTGTATCTGCCTCTTGTGGCCTGTCTGACACTGGAAAGGACCATTTCTTAGAAGGCCAGTTCCTGCTAAATCTGGGTGGCTGTACCTGCAAGAAATCCTTAACTGTCTGCATAGATTTCGCTTTATCCTCCATTTTCTTCAACACCTCTTCTGCCTTAACACCAACCAAAGTATCATGCTGTAATGGAGCATCCAATAATTTTGCTTTAACATGATCAGGCAGATTCTGTTCCTTTAACCAAGCATGCCTTCTAATTACAGAACCCCTAACAGCGGCCCTGCAAGAGGCCTCCAGTGAATCAAAACCACATTGCAAAGTACGCTTTCCCACTTGTTCAGCTGCATGCAATAAATTCTGCATTTCCTTGTTTTCAGAACATTCAGAATTTGCCAACATTTTCTGTTTTAGCAGTGACATTAAGTATTGCTGATATTTAAGCATATGGAACTGACAATTTAAAGCCCTTACAGCCACGGTAGCAGAAGTGTAAACTTTTTTCCCCCCATCTGCCAGTGCCCTAGAATCCCTATCAGAGGGGACAGGGTTTTTGCAGTGGAAGCCTTGACCCCTTTGGGACCCTGAGGTATAGTTTCTGGGTAAGCAGCAGGGTTTTTATATAGAAATTTATTAGAATCTGGAACCCTGTAGTATCTGTCTGGCTTAACAGGTGTAGGGGGTAAAGAGTCAGGAGACAGGCCGGACTCTGAAAATACATTATCTACAATGTCTAGAACAGGTGGAATAGCAAGAGGTCTGTGCTGAGGTAGTAAATGAAAGTCTCTGAGCCTTTTCTTAGATTCTGAGAAATCTTGGCTCTCCCAGTGAAAATGCTCCCTTCATGGTATGCAGGGTTTCCCCAAAAGAATAATCCTCAGGAGGAGAGGCTGAAGGAATAGATTCTTCAGCATCAGAATCCTCATAGGGAGGAAGACAGTATCCCTGTTCAGAAGAGGAGACAGAGGAAATGGAAATCTGATCAGAAGAATCATATTCTGTCTCTTGCCTAGGCCTCTTATCAGGAGGGGGATGGGAACCCCTGATGAAAGTAATTAGGTCTTTGGCCATTTTAAGCATCTGTTTCTTAGGCATGGAAGTCTGTCCAGGAGAATGCTGTACTTGTTTCTTTGTGTTTAGAGCTGTTTTAGTCTTTGCCTTTGAAGCTGAGGTTGGCTTGACATAACTGTGTAGGTCTGAAAACACCCTCAGAAGTCAATGCCTGCACAGCGGCTTCGGACCCATCTGAGGGAATAGTTTCCGAGTGTCCAATACCTTTCAGAGGCCTAGTTGGCTCCACGTGGGAGTCGGAAGTGGCCTGTGGCTCTGAGGTAGCGGGCGTCAGGGGCTGCGAAAGCGCCTCACTGAGAACCGGCGGCTGGCTAAGCGGAGGCCTTGTTGTCGGTTTTGGACCTCGGATGCCTGTCCTTTTCCTTGCGCTTTTTATAAACTCTGGTCATTGGCTGTTCCGACGGCATTATATAATTAAATCTTCGGCCAAAGTAATGAAAGGCAAAATCGTACCGACGCTTAATAGTGCGTTGGTTAAATCTAGCACAAAACCAACAGCTAGCAATGTCGTGGTCAGGGCCTAGGCAAGGAATACAGTAAGAATGAAAATCCTTATGAGGTATTTGCTTCCCACAAGAAATACAATTGTTAACTTTTTCTGACATCAGTCTGGAGCAAGAAAAAAGTTTCCCCAATGGGGTACTTAGCTTTAATGAAGACTTTGGATCTGAAATTCGATTTCGAAAATCTCAGGAGTCGGCTGACCGGCACTTGCGAACTGCTTTTGCTTCGGGCAACACGTGGCAAGAAAGACTGAAGAAAATGGCGTCGACTGCATCTTTTATACCCCTGGCGCACTGACGTCAGGGAAGAGGCGACAGCAACCGACGCCGGACCAGGACTTTGGAATTCAGGCAGACTGCCGGCAGCCTGCCAGCAGGATAACCCAAGTGTAATGACTGCAACAGTGAAACACGATGAACATCCACAAGGCATTCTTTAGCTATGTCCGCAACCTCTCATTCTAAATGCAGCCACCCATACTGAGCCAGAAGATAAAGGAAACCTACTGGCTGACAAATTCAAGCCAGAAGATACAGCAAACCTACTGGCTGACAAATTCAGCTACAACTTTACTCCTCTCTCCCCCTCAACCATCCCTCAGGAAATACCATCAAATATAACTCCCACTGCTATCACTATGAACAGCTCCTTAATGCTCTCTCTAAGGCCAAGAACACTGCATCAATTTGTCCAGACAATATCCCAGGATGCCTTCTAAATACCATGAAACATGACCTATCAGGCCGTCTGGAATTGCTATTTAACTGTAGCCTCCAAATAGGCTTCGTGCTTCATGAATGCAGAACAGCAACAGTCATCCTTCTGCACAAAAATTTGCCATCTACAGACCAATAAGTCTTACTAGCCTCATATGTAAAGTCATAGAAAGAACTATCATGGAAATGGTCAATAATGATATAGTAAACCTCCAGACACTGGACCCAAACAAGTTTGACTTCGTCAAAGACAGGTCATGCCTTCTCAACCAAATGGATGACTTTGAGGTCACCAAAACAATAGATTAGGGCAAAATGGTTCACACTGCCTACATCTTGATCTGGCCAAGGCATATGATGCAATATCCCACTTGGGCATTGTGGACAAATTCAGCAGCTCAAGTACAAACCCTTACGTCAACAAGTGGATAGCCAACTGGCTCACAGACAGGACCCAGGAGATTAGAATTTGGAGTCCACCTCTACAAAGAGGCCAGTCACAAGTGAAGTCCTTCAGGGATTGGTCCTTGGACCACTCCTTTTTGGCATTTACGTCTCTGAAGTCAAGGCCAATGTCAGTGGCCTCTGGTTGACTAAATCTGCAGATGATTGCAAATTAGGAGCTGTCACTGAATCCCACACTGACACAAATGTTCTCTAGGAAGGACTGACACAGAGAAACAACTGGTATCAGAGCCAGAGAGTAAAAGTAAATGCCAAGAAATGCATAACAGTATCCTTCCGGAAGTCATCCATCCCTGGTAACTATCATATTAACAACACACTCCTTAGAGGTGGCCCATTAGTCAGCCTTTGACCATCATGTGTGTGCAGTAGTGAGGAAATCATTCTTTGTTGTGCAACTTACAAACAAAGATATGACATCTAAGTCCAAGGAAGTCACTGTTCCACTGTATACGGCATTCATCAAACCTATCACTGAGTACAATGCCCCCTTTGGTATGTACCTAACCAGGCATACCTGAACATCCACAAAGGTTCCTCACTAAAAGAATACAGGGCGTAAGTAACATGTCCTGTGCAGACTGCCTCAAGCCCCTTTCTCTGTGTTCTGTCTCCTACAGGCTGTTGAGGGTAGAGCTATGCCTGGCATACAGGGGGCATTGTCAGACCCCACTCAGATGGACCTCTTGCATATCCATAAAACAAACAGCACCAGAATTACCCATTCTAAAGATTTAACCTTGCCTGTGATATAAACAGGACCTGCTGGAGAGAAAGAGAAGTATCCCTGAAACTACCCTGTCTCTGGAATAGGCTCCCCATCCATATGAATCAGAGTTCCTCCATAACCCAATTCAAGTGTAACTTGAGCAGCTGGTTGAGGAACAGGAAATTCATCCCTGGTTTGGCACCTGTGTCTCTAATGGACACAGGCAACCTGTAAATGGTTCACCTCCCAGGTCCCTGCTTGTAAATGTTTCATCTCCCAAGCCCCTTCTTACACTTATCAAGGGTGCCAGAAATTGTCAGAGATTTGGGATACAGGGCTAGGCTTAAAAAGGCTCTTGTGGTTATTAGCCTACTACACACATATGAACCTATGAATATGTAAGTGATCATGCCCAGGATAAGGGACAAAATACAAAAAGTCCTAATGGTTGCCTGGATAAAGATCTCCCATGAACAAGTTTTATCCCACTGAGGGGAAAATGGACTGCTTACTCACAGGTGGGCTAATATGTCACACGTAGTAATGCACAGAAATATATACAAAAATTACCTCTGACTCAGTGAAACTGCCTAGGGGTTGCAACAAGCTCATATGCACCTTGCCATAAAAATACACATAAGTAACCACCTGACACAGTGCAGCATGGAGAATTATTAAGCTTAAGAGTTGTTAATGGGCGTTGGTGACTCTCCAATGTGCAATACTGAACTCACTTAACTAGACATCCAAGACAACTCTTGTGGGACTTGGCTGTTTAACAAATACATACTAAACACTACTAACAAAGGTAATACTAACAAACAAATAACAATAATAATACTAACAAAGATAATGTTACTACTAACAATTCTAATAATGATACTATTTCTAAAAAAATAACAACAAAGACATTAGTACTAACAAATAGATAGTAATAAAACTAAAAAAGATATTACTGCTAACAAATAAAAATAACAATACTAACATAGATAATACTACTATCAAATAACTAATGCTAACAAAATACCACTACTACTAACAAATAATAACAAAGATAATACTACTAACACAAATAATGCATTACTAATAAAAATAATAATGCAAATAATAATGATAACACTAACAAAGATTACACTACTACTAACAAAGACATAACAAAAATGCCTCTGGGGCTACCAATTGGCAGCTCTGGTTTTAAGTCCTAAACCAGAAACCTGTTAAAATGTCTATTTATTGGTTATGTTCACAAATAAATCTACTAAAACACTAATGGAAATGGAGAAAGAAAATACTGGCTTCCACTTCATCAGATCTTGCTTTTTAAAGAAAGATGCAAGACAGACAGACAGAAGCATATTTGTTGCCAGAAAATCAATAAATTATCCAATGGTAGTCTAACCTGAAAAGCAGCAGACATGGCCAGAGATCTAGTAGAATGAGCTTTAGCACCATTTGGAATGGCTTTGTTTTTAGAATTGTAAATATGGGATATGCATGATGAAAGCCATCTGGATAATGTGACTTTTGAAAAGTACAGTTGTGTACACTTATCATAAATGTAGATGTTCGAGTGTATTCACTGTTGCAGTCAACACTTGTGGGTTATCCCTGCTGTGGTAGCCCCCGGCCGGACATAATACCAGAGTCAATGTTTTTCTGCATCAGCTGCTGTCACTTGCTGACTGATGTCAGGTCATCAGTGCTCTAAAGCAAGGCAGCTGACGCCATTACATCAGTTTTTCCTGCCCTAATCAGTCAGAAGCCCAAGTAAATATGGTAAAATGGTCCTGGTGGCTAAAAGCCACAGTGAGAAGCTTATGTCTCCCTAAAGAAAGAAGATATAAGGGGGAAGGAGGGAGGAAAACCAGGACTCCAACAGTGAATACTCTCGGACATCTACATTTATGGTAAGTGTACACAACTGGATTATGTTCTTCGTGTTTCAATGTTGCAGTCAAGGATGGGAGAACAGGGCTGATCTGTGTCAAAATGAACTGAAATGGCTGAGGGGTGGATTTTAATAGAAGAGAAGAAGCGGCCACTATTAAGTAGTTTGTCTAGGTATTCCAGGATAAGAGGGATGGAAGGTTGAGAGGTACTGCCCTCTCTGGACTGGCTCCAGGAGCAGAATCTTTTCCATTTTCCTGCGTAAGACTTTCTGGTGCTGCACTTTCTGGCCTCCCTGATAATGTCTAGGGCCTGTTTGCTTAACAGGGACCTCTTATTTGCCTTTAGAGTATTAGCCATGCTGACAGTTTGAGAGTCTGCAAGTCCAGGGAGGCTGTAATGTCAGGCTGCACAAGTAAGGGGTACCAATGTTGTCTGGGCCAACCTGGAGCAATGAGGATGGCCTTTGGTCTCTCCTCTCTTATTTTGATCAGTACCTTGGGAATAAGAGGCAGAGGAGGGAATGCGTCCACAAACAGGGTGTTCCAGGGGAAGGTCAAGGCATCCACCTTCTACGGTAGATGGTGATACTCCCTGGTACAGAATTTTTTCAGCTGAAGGTTGAAATGCAAAGCAGAGAGATCCACCTCTGGAGTCCCCCAATCCTGAGTGGTTTGTAAAAAGATTTTTCTGTGGAGCTGCCATTCGAGGGGGTCCAGTATGCTTCTGCTTTAAGTGGTCTGCCAGGGTGTTGTTAATCCCTGGTAGGTATTGGGCTATTAGGTGTAATCCCATGGAAGAGGGAGTCAGCCAGAGCTTCATGGCTAGCCTGCACAGAGGGTAAGATTGGGTCCCTCCCTGTTTGTTGATGTACCACATTACTGTGGTGTTGTCTGTTTTGATAAGGAGAACCCCTGGCTTGAGATGGGGTCTGAAGGATGTCAGAGCCTTTTGTACTGCCATAATTTCCTTCTGGTTGATGTGCAAGGGAAGTTGCTGGGCATCCCAAAGACCTTGGGTGCACCTGCCTTCTGGGTGAGCACCCCAAGCGATGTCTGAGGCGTCAGAGGTAATGGTCTGACCAGTTGGGTGGAGGGTGAAGGAAAGACCCTTGTCCTTGGCACAGGCCCCTGCCCACCAGTGAAACTCAGCCCTTATACAGGGGATCAGAGGGAGAGAGGTCTCTAGAGGTTGAGAGTGCTGAAACCAAAAGTTCTTTAGATACCACTGAAGCTTTCTGAAGTGAAGCCTGGCCAGAGGAATTAGAAGGATGGAAGAAGTCATGTACCCCAAGGCTTGCAGGAACTTCCTTGCAGTAAGGTGACTTCTGGAAGCCAGCTGGATAAAGTAGAGAGGCAGGAAGCTCTGCTTTTCTGGGGGATAGGAAGGCCATTTGGGATGCTGTGTTCAGCAGTGCTCCCAAAAAAATAATCTTCCGGCAGGGTGTTTGCTTTGATTTCTTCTCGTTGATAGTGTACCCTAAGAAAGATAGGAGGGGTTTGAGAAAGAGGAGGTCCTTGAGTAGCTTTTCATTGCATTCTGCCTGAATGAGGCTGTCATCCAGACAAGGGTAAATCTGTATATTTTTCTGTCTGCAAAAGGCTATGGCTGGGGCTAAGCATTTGGTGAATACCCTGGGTGCAGTAGATAAGCCAAAAGGCAGCACAGAGAACTGAAAGTGTTGTGAGCCTGCTCTGAAGTGAAAACATTTCCTGCGGGATTCCCTTATGGGGATGTGGAGGTAGGCATCTTTCAGATCTAGGGTAACTAACCAGGCATTTTTTGTCACCATGGGCAGCATCTGTTGCAAAGTTAGCATTTTGAATTTGGGGACCACCATGGAGGTGTTCAGAATGGATAGATCCAGGATGGGGGGCCAAGTGCCCTCTTTTCTGGGAACAAGGAATAGTCTGAATAAAAGCCTTTGCCTGTTTGATCTGAGGGGACAGGTTCTACGGCCCCTTGGGATATGAGAGTTTGGACTTGTTTCAATGCCTCTGCTCACTGATTTGGAGTTGCCCCTGTGATAGAAGCCTGGGTGGTCTGTCCCTGCAGGGCTTACCTTGCCCCTGTCTGCTAGGTACAGGAAAGGGCCAGTGTTTTGAGGGAAAATTCCTGCTGCACCTAGGAGGTTGTACCTGAAAGAAATCTAACTGTTTGCTTAGATTTTGCTTTAAGTACCTCTTCTGCTTTTACTTCAAACAAGTGGGCCTTATCCAAGGGTGTATCAATTAATTTAGATGTGTCATGATCAGGGAGAGGTTGTTCCTTCAACCATGCATGTCTTCTAATGACAGATCCTGACACTGCTGCCCTGTTTGAGGCATCTAGGGCGTTTGGCCACTTGACAAGTAGAGTGCAGTAAATCTGCTAACTCTTTCGAACTGACACAGTCAGGAAAGGTTGAAATATTTTGCTTTAATAGTTTCAAAATGTGATGTTGATATTTTAACACATGGAACTGACTGAGTGCTCTGATAGCTAAGGTTGCAGAGGTGTATACTTTTTTACCCTATCTGTCCAGAGCTCCGGAAGTCTTGTCAGAAGGAATAGGATTCTTTGCAGAATTAGCCTTAGCTCCTTTTGGTCCCTATGTAATGACCTCTGGGTCTGCAGCAGGATTCCTGTACAGTTATTTGTGAGAATCTGGTACTCTGTAATACCTGTCAGGTTTACTGGAAGCAGGTGGGAAGGCGTCAGGAGCCAAACTGGATTCATGGAAGACATCATCCACCACCTCTAAGATAGGGGGGATGGCCAAGGGTCTGTGCTGGGGCAGGTCTAGAAATTCTCTTAGTCTTTCCTTAGAATCATAGACTCATAGACTAGTACTAGGTGAACTGCCCCAGTGGGCCATTTTAAGTCTAGCCAATTATCCCATGTGAGAATCAAACCCTTCAGCTTGTGTTTACAAGGCAAATACCTTAACCATTAGGCCAGCCTCCCACTGAGACTGAAGGAAGTCCTGGGATTCCCAATGGAAATGTTCCCAAAGGGTGTAAAGGGTTTTCCCAAAGGAAAGATCTTCTGGTGGGGAGTCAGAAGGAATGGATTCCTCTGCATCTGAATCCTCATAAGCAGTAAGAGGTTATTGTTACTCTTCAAAATCTGAATAATCAGACTTTTCAGAATCCTGTTCTGTCAGTATTTCAGGAGAGGGGTCTCTTTTCCTTTTAGAAGTTGTGGCCTGACTACCCCTGATAAGGGCGATAAGATACTCCGCCAGTTTAGGCATCTGAGCATGGGGTGGTGGAGCAGGAGAAAGATGGTAGCTAGAGGTAGATTTCATAGGAGTGGCCTTGTTTTTAGGTCTAACAGTATCCATCGGTCTGAGAGAAATGGTAGTCGGATGAGCAGACGTAGTTTTTTGTCTAGATTCAGTAGTGCGTAAAACCTCCTCGGAAGCCGGTGCCTGCATCGCGGCTTTGGACACAATCGAGGCAGAGACAACCAAAGGCTCGGAAGACAAAGAAGATTTCTTCAGCATACCAGACTCCAAAAGGATCTCGGTAGAGGCCTATGAAGGTATCGGATCGGGCATCAGGGGCTGCAAAGGCACCTCACTGAATTCCGAAGAAATTACTACCTGCTAAGCGGTAGAGTCGTCGGAAGGCTTAACCTTGTGTGGTCTTGTCTCTATCTTTATCTTTACATTTTTTCGGAATGTCTATAGATTGTTGGCTGACGGACACCATATCAGAATGCAAAGATGGAAGATGAAAGTACCTGGCAAAAATAAGAGCTCTACGATGAATCGTTCTTGCGTTAAAGAGGGCACAGAACCAGGAACGAGGGATGTCGTGGTCTGGGTCTAAACAAGTGACACAGTATGAATGGAAGTCTCAGTGTGTGATTTGCTTTCCACAGGCGAGACAATTGTTAACTTTTTTGGACATTGGTTAGCGCAAGAAAAAGGATCGCCAATGGGATACTTAGCTTTAGACATTTTCAGCTGTAATTCAAACTCTGGTAGCAACCGACCGGCACACTTGCAAACTGCTTCTGCTACGGGGTCCATGGCAATAAAGACTGATGTAATGGCATCGGCTGCCTTGCTTTATAGCACTGACGACCTGACTTCAGTCAGCAAGCGACAACAGCTGACGCAGAAAAACATTGACTCTGGTATTTGGGCCGCCGAGGGCTACCACAGCAGGGATAACCCACAGGTGATGACTGCAACAGTGAAACATGAAGAACATCTGGATAACCTTTCCTTGTATCAGAATAGGAAACAAAAAGTTGGTCTGATCTCCTGAATTCCGAAGTTCTGTGTAAATAAAAATGTAATTGCCTATGAACATCTAGGAGGTGCAAAGAATACTCTCCTTTATTTTGAAAGTTGGGAAAGAAAACTGGAAGGTCAATAGATTGGTTCAGGGTATTTTCTGTAACCACCTTGGGTAGAAAGGATGGACTGGTGCGTAGTGACACCCTATCTTTGTGAAAGATTAGATGGGGGGGGTTATGGACAAAGTTTGTAACGCAAGATACCCTTCTGGCAGAAGTAAATGCCACCAAGAACAGAGTTTTCCATGAGAGGTATTTTATATCGAATGTGGCTAAGAGCTCAAAGGAAGGAAATATAATATTGGATAAGACGAAATATAGATCCCAAGGAGGCATTGGATGTTTAAAAGGGGGCCTTAGCATAACAGTGCCCTTCAAAAAGGCTTTGCAAAGTCTAGGTGACATGAAAGGGCGATGATTTTCTCCAATATGAAAATAAGAGATCACAGCTAGTTGAACTTTCACTGAAGCTGCCTCTGTTCCATCACTGAAGATCTCTGACAAAAAGTGAAGGACAGAATGAACTGGCGCTGTAAAGAGATCTCTGTTTTTACCATTTGCCTATATAACAAACTTTTTCCATTTCCTTTTATAAAATTTCTGAGTAGATGTTTTATGGGATGACAAAATTATGTGCTTGACTGGAGAGGAAAGGGATGGAAACCTGGCAATTAAGGGAAGTGGAGCAGCCAAGCTGCCAATTTCAGGTTGTCTAGGTTAGGATGAACCATCCCTGATGGATGTGTCAGAAGGTCTGGAACTGGGTCCAGAATCCAGGGTTCGTCCCGGAGATGAGGCTGAAGAAAGGGAAACCACATTTGACGAGGCCAGTAGGAGGCTATTAGGATAATGGTGGTCTCCAACAAACTCACTTTCTGTAGGAGCTTTGGAATCAGGGGAAAGGCATAAAGAAGTCCCAGGGGCCAATCATGAACAACTGCATCCCTTGGTGACTCCCCCATTGGAGGGATCAGGGCAAAGTAGTTGCTGCATTTGGCATTGCTGGGTGATGCAAAAAGGTCGCAGCAAGCCTGGCCTCATTTGCAGAATATCACTTCTGCTACTTTTTGATTGAAGGACCACTTGTTCGGCCATAGAATGGCTCTGCTCAATTTGTCTGCAATGACTGATTTCCCCGGGATGTGCGTTGCTATTAGAAAGTGGTTGGAGGCTGTCGCCCAATGCCAGACGCTGAGAGCTTCTTGACAAAGTGGGTACGAGCTGGTTCCCCCTTGTTTGTTGACATATCAAACTACAGACATGTTGTCAGTCTGGATCGCAATTGTTCCTATAGGAAGAGAATCCTAGAATGCTTGCAATGCTAAAAGCAACAATCTCATCTCTAGGACATTTATATGAAAGTGAGCCTCGTGTTCTTGGCAGGTGCCTTGAACTGCCTTCCTGAGAAAATGCCCCCCCCCCCCAATCTGGGACGCGCTTGTGGTCACCGTGGCTAGAGGTTGTGGAGAAATAAAAGGACAGCCTTGAAGTACTGACTGAGTGGATCCACCACTGGAGATCTTTCTTGCAGGCCTTGGGTATTACAATCTTGTGAGACATTGGAAGTTCCAACATTGACCACTGAGCAAATAGCATTCACTAGAGCACCCTCATGTGGAGGCAGGCTAGAGGAATCAGTATGATGGAAGCAGCCATTTTCCCTAAGACCTGGAGAAAGTACAGTTGTGTACACTTACATAAATGTAGATGTTCGAGTGTATTCACTGCTGCAGTCATTACATTTGGGTAATCTGCTGGCAGGTTGCCCTCAGTCGACCTGAATATCAAAGTCTTGGGTCATGCGCCAGTTGCTGCCTCCTCTTCCATGACGTCAGGGGTATAAAACATGCAGCAGACACCATTTTATTCAGTTTTTCTTGCCCCAGATGACAGGTGCCTCCCAAATGGGAAGTGCAAAAAAAAAAAAAAAAAAAAAAAAAATATATATATATATATATATATATATATATATATATATATATATATATATATATACATACACACATGTATACACAGCAATATAAGAAAATGCACTTTTAGCAACATAAACTTAACCTTCATCTAAAAGCAAATACACCACAAAGGCTTTAGAGTATAGTGAAGGAAAGAGTAGTTATAGAAAAAAGGGGGATGGCGGGTGGGTAACCCGGACTGCAACAGTGAATACACTCGAACAACTACATTTATGGTAAGTGTACACAACTGTACTAAGTTCTTCGTGTTTCACTGTTGCAGTCATTACATTTGGGTAGAATCCCAAAACTATGGATGGCAGGATGGAACTAAATAGCATTAGGGACGGCTATAAGGCCCTGCAGAACTGCAGTGGCAAAGCCTGCCCTGGATTTAGAGAAGAGAGGCTAATGGTAATGCTTTGTGAAGGTATGAACAGAGCTCCAAGTAGCAGCTTCTAGAATATCTTTGGTTGGAACTCCTGTGAGAAAGGCTGCTGAGGTAGAGGCAGCTCTGGTGGAATGTGACCTGATTCCCTTGGGTACAGGTTTACCAGGATACTAGTAGCAGAAACGAATGCAGTGGCTTATCCACTTAGAAATAGTCTGCTTTCATATAGCCTTCCCCTCTGATCCTGAAGCAAATGCCACCAGTAGTTGCTCAGACTTTCTTAGAGAGTTGGTCCTATTTAAGTAGAATCTTAGTTGTCTGTGTACGTCCAATGAACGCAGAATCTGCTCCCCCTTGTTCTGCGGATTTGGGTAAAATGTCGGCAGGTGAATAGTTTGGTTAAGAGTCACACTGGATACCACCTTAGGCATAAAGGAAGGATTGGTCCCGAGGGACACCCTGTCCGGGTAGAATGTAACAAAAGGCTCCACAGCCATGAGAGCCTGTAGTTCTGAAACTTTTCTTGCTGAAGTGATTGCCAAAAGGAAAGCTGTTTTCCAAGATAAAAACTTTATATCTGCAGTAGCTGCTGGTTCAAAAGGAGGCAAGATGAGTTTTTCCAGCACAAAATTGAGGTCCCATGCAGGAGTTGGCGATCTTCTGGGAGGCCTTAAATTTTTGGCCCCTCTAAGATACTGTTTTCTTAGAAGAGGATGAGAAAAGATGGGAGGCTCCATATTGGAATGAGCCGAGATGGCAGAGGCATGGATTTTTATTGAAGAGAAGGACAGGCCCTTGTCAAGCATCTCAGTCAAGTATTGTAAAATCTGAGGGATATTTGGTTTTGCTGTGTCTGTTCCTTGTGCTTGGTTCCAAGCACAGAATCTTTTCCATTTATCAGCATAAGATTTGACTTCCGTGGTGGTGCAGTGGTAGCGTTGTTGCCTCACAGCAAGAGGTTCTCCCGATCGATTCTCGGCTTGGGTTGGGAGTGCCTTGTGTGTGGTAGTCTGCATGTCCTCCCTGCGGTCGAGTGGGCGTTCGAAAGACATGCGTTGAATGGGCGTGCCTTGGTTGAAGGTTGGGCGTCAGGCTGGCAACTCGACACCATAAAAACCAAAGTACAGTTTTGTACCTACCATAAATGTAGATGTTCGAGTGTATACACTGCTGCAGTCATTACACTTGGGTTATCCTGCCGTGAGGCGGTTCCCCAGTCGGCCTGAGTTCCAAAGTCTTGGTCCGGCGTCAGTTGCTGTCACCTCCTCCCTGACGTCAGTGCGACAGGGGTATATAAGATGCAGCCGATGTCATTTTATTCAATTTTTCTTGCCCCAGATGTCAGGTGCCTCTAAATAGGTAGGCAATTCCAACTGCTAATAAAACATACATAAGAAAAGCAAAAAACAACTTACAGCTACCAGCAAATACTCCCCATAGGTAGTAAGGGTAGAAGACATAGGTACGTACCAGCCAGTAAGAGGGGAAGGAGGGAGGGTAACCTGGAATGCAGCAGTGTATACACTCGAACATCTACATTTATGGTAGGTACAAAACTGTACTATGTTCATCGTGTTACACTGCTGCAGTCATTACACTTGGGTAGAATCCCAAAGCTGAGGTAGGGTGGCTGGTTCTATAAGGCATTAGGGGTGGCTATAAGGCCCTGCAGCACTGCAGTGGCGAAGCCAGCTCTGGATTTAGAGTATAGAGGCAGATGGTAATGCTTGGTGAAGGTATGTACAGAACTCCAAGTTGCTGCTTCCAAAATATCCTTGGTAGGTACTCCCCTGAGGTAGGCAGTTGAAGTGGCTGTTGCCCTGGTGGAGTGAGATCTAATGCTGCTAGGTACAGGTTTTCCCTGGTATGTATAGCAGAAACGTATACAATGTCCTATCCATTTTGAAATATTCTGTTTTGAAATGGCTTTTCGCTGTGCTCCTGCAGCATATGCTACCAATAATTGCTCAGATTTTCTGAAAGCTTTGGTTTTGTCCAAGTAGAAGCGTAACTGCCTGTGAATGTCCAAAGAGTGCAGTAGTCTCTCCCCTTTATTCTGTGGTTTAGGATAAAAAATTGGCAGGTGAATAGTTTGGTTTAGAGCCACACTGGATACCACCTTTGGCATAAACATAAGGTTGGTTCTTAAAGACACCCTGTCCTGGTGGAAGATGAGGAAAGGTTCCACTGCCATTAGTGCCTGTAATTCTGAAACTCTTCGTGCTGATGTTATTGCCAAGAGCAGAGCAGTTTTCCAAGAGATATATTTTAATTCTGCTATGTTAGCTGGCTCAAAAGGAGGTAAAGTTAGTTTTTCCAAAACAAAGTTGAGGTCCCAAGTTGGAGTAGGTGCTCTACGGGGCAGTCTTATGTTTTTAGCCCCTCTGAGGTACTGTTTTAACAGAGGATTATAGAAAATTGGTGGATCTGTGTTGTAATGAGCAGAGATGGCAGAGGCGTGGATCTTGATGGATGAGAAGGAGAGGCCTTTGTCCAGCATCTCAGTTAAGTATTGTAGTATCTGAGGAATGTTTGGGACAAGAAGGTCAAGGCTGTGAGCTTGGTTCCAGGCACAAAATCTCTTCCATTTATCCGAATAGGCTTTCCTGATACTAGGGCTTCTGGCCTCCAGAATGACATCCACAACAGCTTTGGAGAGAGGCATTGCTTGCTTGACTAAGGAATCTTCCATGCAGTTAGGTTTAAGGTCTTTAGCTGGCTGTGTAGTATTTGATTGTTGTGCTGAGTCAGCAGATGTGGGATTTGAGGCAAAATCCAGGGTGGTTCTTGTGCTAAGCTCTTTAAGATTGGGTACCAGTGCTGGCGTGGCCAGTCTGGTGCAATCAGGATCATCTTTGTCAGTTCTTGCCTGGCTTTTATGAGTACCTTTGGCAGGAGAGGTAGTGGTGGGAAAGCATATACTTGTAGGTTCTCCCAGCTGAATGAGAGGGCATCCACTTTCCATGCTTGTGGATGGTAACTCCTTGTGCAGAATTTTTGTAGCTGGCAGTTTATTGGGGATGCAAACAGATCTATGTCTGGGCTCCACCATTTCTGTGTTATCATTCTGAATATTTGTGGATTCAATTCCCATTCGTGGGGATCCATGATGTTTCTGCTTAAGTCGTCTGCCAGTGTGTTTTTCTCTCCTGGCAGGAATTGTGCCTGCAGATGAACTTGAAGGTTTATAGCTGTGTTCCACAAGGTCATAGCTTGTCTGCATAGGGGGTAGGAGTGAGTGCCCCCTTGCTTGTTTATGTACCACATAACTGTGGTGTTGTCTGTTTTTAGCAGTAGTTGTCCTGGATGCAGCAGGTCCTTGAAAGCTATAAGGGCATTTTGTACAGCTAGCATCTCTTTTTGATTCATGTGAAGATGCCTTTGTTCTGCGGGCCACGTGCCCTGAATACATTTGCCTGCCATGTGTACTCCCCAGGCGTAATCCGATGCATCTGTTGTAGTGTTTGCCTGGCTGTGGGTTGTGTAAAAGGCTGTCCCCTTGTTGAGGTGACAAGCTTGAGCCCACCATTGAAACTCCTGTTGAAGGCAAGGGATTAGTGGTATAACTGTTTCCAAACTTTGACAGTGTTGAGACCATACAATCTTTAGGTACCATTGTAGTTTCCTCATATGCAGTCTGGCATATGGAATTAGTAGTATGCAGGATGCCATGTAACCCAAGGCCTGCAGAATTTTTCTTGCAGGGAGTTGGGTCTTTGTTGCCATCAATTGAAAGTATTGAGTCAGTTGTCCTTGCTTGTCTGGCATGAGATAAGCCATCTGGGCCGTTGTGTTCAAGCTGGCACCCAGGAATATTATCTCTTGTGAGGGCACTAGTTTTGATTTCTTTTCGTTTACTGTGTACCCCAGGCAACTTAATAACTTTTTTACAAACGCCAGATGCTTTAGAAGAATGTCCTTGCTCTCTGCTTGAATCAGGTAGTCGTCCAGGTACGGATAAATTTGAATTCCTTTCTGACTGCAAAATGCAATTACTGGTGACAGGCACTTTGTGAAGACCCTGGGTGCAGTAGATAAGCCAAAGGGCAGTGCAGAGAATTGGTAGTGCATTGAACCAGCTATGAATCTGAGGTATCTTCTGCAGTTTTGTCTGATAGGGACATGCAGGTATGCCTCCTTGAGGTCCAAAGTCACGAGCCAAGCTTTCTTGCCCAGCATGGGAAGAAGCTGCTGTAGTGTCAACATTTTGAATTTCAGAACATCCAGGTAAGTGTTTAGAGATGAAAGATCCAGAATGGGCCTCCAGGCTTTGTCCTTTCTGGGTACCAGAAAGAGTCTTGAGTAAAATCCTTGTCCTTGCTCCTGTGTCATATCCATGAGTGCTGTAATTTGTTTTTGAGCCTCTGCCCATTGATTTGGTGGCAGATTTGACATTACTTTTAACCTTGGCAGAGTGTAAAAGTGGAACCTGTAACCTTGAAATACAATGTTGAGAACCCATTTGTCTATGGTGATCATTTGCCAATTGTGGTAGAAGAGTGCCAGTTGTCCTCCCAAGGGGTCTGCCAAGATGAATTTGTTTGACAGCTGTAGTGGGAAGTCATTGGAGCTGCTTTTTATATGGTTGCGGCCTGTCTTCCCCTTCTTTTTGGCCCGATGCAACCCACTGTCAAGCCCTGTAAGGACCTTGTGTTTGACCTCTACCTCTTGGACATCTGTATCTTCCCCTTTGAGGTCTGTCTGTAATTGGAAAGGACCAATTCTTAGTTGGCCAGTTTCTGCTAAATCTATAAGGCTGAACCTGTAAGAAATCCTTCACCGTTTGCATAGATTTGGCCTTATCCTCCATTTTCTTTAATACCTCTTCTGCCTTAACTCCAAATAACACATCCTGCTGCAAAGGTGCATCCAATAATTTTGCTTTAACATGATCTGGTAACGTATGTTCTTTTAACCAAGCATGTCTTCTAATGACAGAGCCTGTAACTGCTGCTCTGCAGGAGGCCTCTAGAGAATCAAAATCACATTGCAAAGTATGCTTTTCCACTTGTTCAGCTGCATGCAATAAATCCTGCATTTCTTTAAAATTAGGAGGATCTTATTCTGGAAGCATTTTTTGTTTTAACTGAGACAGTAAAAATTGCTGATATTTTAGCATGTGAAACTGGCAATTTAAGGCTCTCATTGCTAAAGTTGCAGACGTATATATTTTCTTTCCCCATCTGTCTAATGCTCTGGAAACTCTGTCAGAGGGAACTGGATTCTTGGCTGATGAGGCCTTAACTCCTTTGGGTCCCTGAGAAATAGTTTCAGGGTCAGCTACAGGGCTTTTATACAGAAATTTATGTGAGTTAGGGACTCTGTAATATCTGTCAGGTTTAACAGGGGCTGGAGGTAAGGAATCAGGATTTAAGCTGGATTCAGTATACACATCATCCACAAGCTGGATTCAGTATACACATCATCTACAATATCTATCACTGGCGGAATAGCAAGGGGTCTGTGTTGAGGTAATAAAAGGAAGTCTCTGAGCCTTTTCTTGGATTCTGAGTAATTCTGGCCTTCCCAGTCGTCAGTTTTGGGCCTCGGATGCCTATACTTGTCTTTGCGCTTTTTGTGTATTCCGGTCGTCGGACGTTCCGACGGCATGGTATAATTGAATTTTCTACCAAAATAATGTCTGGCAAAATCAAACAGACGTTTAATAGTGCGCTTGTTAAACCTAGCAGAAAACCGACAACCAGTGACGTTGTGGTCTGGGCCTAGGCATGGGATACAATAGGAATGCAAATCCTTAGGAGGTATTTGCTTCCCACAAGAAATACAGTTATTAACTTTTACTGACATCGGTCTGAGGCAATAAAAAGTTTCCTCAATGGGGTACTTAGCTTTGTAGAAGACTTCGGTTCTGGATTCGGAATGAAAATCTCAGGAGACGGCCGACCGGCACTTGCGAACTGCTTTTGCTTCGGGCACCGCGCAGCAAGAAAGATTGAAGAAAATGGCGTCGGCTACATCTTATATACCCCTGTTGCACTGACGTCGGGGAGGAGGCGACAGCAACTGATGCCGGACCAAGACTTTGGAACTCAGGCCGACTGGGGAACCGCCTGACGGCAGGATAACCCAAGTGTAATGACTGCAGCAGTGTAACACGATGAACATCTGCCAATCATTAGCAGACCGGACTTTCGCTGTGGCGACCCTCTAACTGGGAAAAGCCGAAAGACAAAGATAAAGAAGCATAAGATTTTCTAGTACTAGGCCTTCTGGCTTCCAAAATGACATCCATAACAGATTTACTGAGAGGTGTTGTTTGAATAATTACATGATCAGCCATGCTGCAAGGTTCAGAGTTTGGAGCTGTGTAAGCAGAATTTGATTGTTCTGCTGAGACAGTAGATCAGGTATTTGAGACAAGTTCCAAAGAGGGAGTTGAGACATATTCCTTAGAACTGGGTACCAGTGCTGGCGAGGCCAGTCCAGAGCAATTAGGATCACTTTTGGGTTTTCCTGTCTGAACTTTAGTAAGACCTTGGAGAGAAGAGGCAGAGGGGGAAAGGCGTAGACTGATAAATTTTTCCAACTGAAGGACAGGGCATCCACTTTCCATGCTTGTCTGTGATATGTCCTTGTGCAGAATTTGTCCAGTTGATAATTTTGGGGGGAAGCAAAAAGATCTATGTCAGGGCTCCCCCATTTCTGTGTTACCATGCTGAAGACTTGTGGATCCAGTTTCCACTCGTGCAGGTCCATGAGATTCCTGCTTAGGTCTGCCAGAGTATTTTGCTTTCCAGGCAGGAATTGAGCTAGAAGATGTACTTGGCAAGTCAAGGCTGTGTTCCACAATGCCATGGCTAGTCTGCAAAGGGGGTAGGAATGTGTACCCCCTGCTTATTTATGTACCACATAACCGTGGTGTTGTCCGATCAGTAGATGTCCTGGATGAAGTAAGTCCTTGAAGGCTGTCAGGGCATTCTGAACAGCTAGCATCTCTTTCTGGTTGATATGCAGATGCATTTGTTTTGGGCTCCATTTGCCCTGAATGCATCTTCCCGCAAGGTGGGCCCCCCCAGCATAGTCTGATGCATCTGTAGTTAGGGTTTGGGTGGCAGGGGGTAGAGTGAATGAAAATTCTTTGTTTTGGTGACATGTCTCTGCCCACCAAAGAAAATCCTGTTGTAGGCAAGGAATGAGAGGAATCATTGTTTCCAGACTGTGACAATTTTGACTCCATAAACTTTTTAGGTATCATTGAAGTTTCCTCATATGCAGTCTTGCATATGGAATTAGTAGAATGCAGGATGCCATGAACCCCACAGCTTGCAGAATTTGTCTTGCAGATAACTGGGTTTTTGTTGCCATCTGTTTGAAGTATATAGTCAGTTGCCTTTGTTTGTCTGGCGTAAGGTAAGCCATCTGGGCAGTTGTATTCAAGCTTCCACCCAGGAATGTAATTTTTTGAGAGGGTACCAGTTGTGATATCTTTTTGTTTATTGTGTACCCTAGGCATGTTAGAAGCCTTTTTATATACGCCAGATGTTGAAGAAGAATGTCCTTCTTTTCTGCTTGAATGAGACAATCGTCCAAGTAAGGATAAATTTATATGCTTCTTTGTCTGCAAAATGCAATTACTGGTGCCAGGCACTTTGTAAAGATCCTGAGCGCAGTAGAGAAGCCAAAGGGCTGTGCAGAGAATTGGTAATGCATAAAACCTGCCTTGAAGCGGAGGCATCTTCTGCAGGTATGCCTCTTTTAAGTCTAGAGTCAATAACCAAGCGTTTTTGCCCAGCATAGGCAGTAGCTGTTGTAAAGTCAGCATTTTGAATTTTGGAATGTCCAGGAACGTGTTCAAAATCGATAAGTCCAGTATTGGATGCCAGGCATTGTCTTTTCTGGGTACCAGGAACAGCCTTGAATAAAAACCTTATCCTTTTTCCTGTTCTGGTACTGGCTGAATAGCCCCCATACCCATGAGGGACATAACTTGTTTCTGAGCCTCTGCCCATTGATTGTGTGGCAGATCTGGCCAACCGTTTGGAATTGGCAAAGTATGAAAATTAAATCTGTACCCCTGGGATACTATGTTTAATACCCACTTGTCCTGGGTAATTAACTGCCAATTTTGAGCATGAAGTGCTAATTTTTCCCCCAAGGGGGCTGCCAAAAGATAAGTGCTTGGTGATGGTAGTGGGAAGTCATTGAGACTGCTTACTGTAGGGTTGTGCTTTGTTTCCTCCAGATTTGGAGGTGGAGGCACCCCATTGCTTTGACCTGTAAGAACCCTGTGATTGGTATCTAGAGCCTTTTGAGCACCTGGATTTGCCTTGAGAGGCTCTGTTGACCACAGGAAAGGACCAATTTTTAGTAGGCCGGTGCCTACTGAACCTGGGAGGCTGCACTTGTAAGACGTCTTTTACAGTTTGCATAGATTTAGCTTTGTCTTCCATTTTCTTTAAAACTTCTTCTGCCTTATTACCAAACAGAGTATCATGCTGTAAAGGGGCATCCAACAATTTAGCTTTAACATGATCAGGCAGATTTTGCTCCTTGAGCCAGGCATGCCTTCTAATCACAGATCCAGTAACTGCGGCCCTGCAAGAGGCCTCCAAGGAATCAAAACCACATTGCAAAGTATGCTTTCCAACCTGTTCTGCTGCATGCAATAATTCCTGTAATTCTTTATTTTCCACACAATCAGAAATCAACATCATTTTCTGTTTCAATAGGCCCATAAAATGCTGTTGATATTTAATCATATGAAACTGGCAGTTTAAGGCCCTAATTGCCAATGTTACAGACGTATAAGCTTTCTTTCCCCATCTATCCAGTGCCCTGGAATCTCTATCAGAGAGGGTAGGATTTTTGGCTGTACAGGCCTTTACACCTTTGGGACCCTGTTAGATAGTTTCAGGATCAGCAGCAGGATTTTTGAATAGAAATTTGTGGGAGTCAGGAACCCTGTAATATCTGTCTGGCTTACTAGGAGCCGGAGGTAGGGAATCAGGAGCCACGCTTGATTCTGAAAACACATCATCAACAATGTCTAATACAGGAGGAATAGCCAAAGGCCTATGCTGAGGAAGAAGGAAATCCCTAAGCCTCTTTTGTGATTCAGAGAAATCCTGACTCTCCCAATGAAAATGTTCTTTTAAAGTATGCAACATTTCTCCAAAAGAATAATCCTCAGGAGGAGATGCAGATGGGATGGATTCTTTTGCATCTGAATCCTCATAGGGTGGTATAGAATATTCCTGATCAGAAGAGGAATCAGAAGAAATGGAAACCTGATCTGAAGATTCATAATCAGTGTCTTGCTTAGGCCTCTTAGTGGGGGGGGGGGGGGTTGGGAACCCCTGATCAAGGTAATTAAGTCCTCAGCCAGTTTGATCATCTGTTTTTTAGGCATAGGGGCCTAAGCACGTGGCTCATGTGTCATTTTGTTAAACTTAGAAGTTGTTTTTGATTTTGGTTTTGAAGCTGGCGTCGGTTTTATACAAAAATGTTGAGGCATGAAAACACCCTCAGAAACCGGTGCCTGCTCAGCGGCTCCAGACCCATCCAAGGGAGAGACATCCACAGGTTCAATACTCTGAGAAACTTGTGGCATACCGGATTCCGCGTGGGTCTCGGTAGAGGCCTGCGACTCAAACGTAGTGGGTATCAGGGGCTGCGAAAGCACCTCACTGAGTACCGGCGAACTGGCGACTGTCTTAGGAGAAGCTTTGTCGTCTGTATTGGACCTCAACGGTCTGTCTCTGTCTTTTTCTTTGCGTTTTTTGTGAACTCCGGTAGTCGGATTGCTATCCAATGACATTTCAGGGTAATTAAATCTGGATCAAAAAGATTTTGAAGCAAAAATATACAGACACTTAATAGTGCGTTGGTTAAATCTAGCACAAAACCGACAGCAAGGCACGTTATGATCTGAGCCTAAGCAAGGAATACAGTACAAATAAAAATCCTTATGAGGTATTTGCTTCCCACAACTAATGCAATTATTAACTTTTACTGACATTGGTAAGGAGCAAGAAAAAGTTTCCCCAATGGGGTACTTAGCTTTAATTGAAGACTTCGGTTCTGAAACTCGAATGCGAAAATTTCAAGAGACTGCTGACCAGCACTTACGAACTTGCTTCTGCTTCGGGCACTGCGCGGCAAGAAAGACTGAATAAAATGGCGTCGGCGGCATGTTTTACAACCCTGACGACCTGACGTCATGGAAGAGGAGACAGCAACCGACGCAGGACCCAAGACTTTGATATTCAGGCCGATTGAGGGCAACCTGCCAGCAGATTATACAAATGTAATGACTGCAACAGTGAAACACAAAGAACTTCTAGTTTTGCAGTAACTTTGGACTTTTTCGAGAGAATTTTGACAAGATGACGGAAGTCATGTACTCTGTCTTGTGAAAGATTTGCTATCGAGTGGTAGTGTTTACCTCTGCTCCTTTAAACAGCAATGTTTGCAATGGCCCTAACACAGACTTCTCGTAACATATGGTAATGCCCAGGGAGGAATAGAGTTGAAGAACATAATCTCTTGATTGAAGTAAGTGATGCCTGGTTGGGGCGGTTATGAGCCAGGCGTCCAGGTATGGAAACACACGGATTCCCTTGCGTCTCAGGTGAGCCGCTACTACTGCCATACATCTGGTGAACACTCTGGGGGCTGTACTGAGACCAAAGGGCAGAGCTCGAAACTGGAAGTGACTGGCTCCTAGCCGGAAGTGCAAGAACCTCCTGGACCGTCTGTCCATTTGAATACGGTAGTATGCGTCATGGAGGTCTATAGAGCACATCCAATTGTGTTTTTCCAGGAATGGAAGTATCGACTGCAGTGTCACCATCCAGAACTTGGTCTTCTTTACTGATTTGTTCAGAATGCTGATATCCAGAATGGGTCTCCAGTCCCCTGTTCTTTTCGTAACTAAAAAGAATCTTAAGTAAGTTCCAGATCCTCTCTGGTCTGCGGGGAGTTCTTGGATGACTTTTCCTTAGCAACTCTTGAATTTGTATAGTTGCCTGTTCCTTTTGACAGGTAGAACATCTGGAACCACTTTGTTTTTGGGGATAGAAAGGAAGAAGGGAATGATATATCTTCTGGATATTATATCCTGCACTCATTTGTCATTTGTCATCTTTAGCCAGGTTTCTAGATGGAAGGACAATCGTCCCCCAACTGCCTCCAGAGGGGAGCAATCGGGCACTCCCTGGAGCCTTGATTTTGTGGATGCCCCCCCCCCAACTGCGAGAGCGGTGTCTTCCGTTATTGTTCCCCCCTCTACCTCTGGGGGAACTTTCACCTTGTGTGTCCTGATAAGACCGCTGAGATTTTTTGAACCACATTTTCCCACTACCTTTTTGACCTTTGGGAAAGAGTCTGGTATGAGTGAAAAAACGTACTCCAATGGCAGACAATGTCTTACCCTCTTCTTCACACCTGGTGAGCATTTCCTTCACTTTTGGCCCAAATAGGGATGAGCCATCAAAAGGGGTGTTAATGAAGGAAGACTTGAAGGGCTCTGCGAAATTGCAACAATGCGTCCTGGTCTGTCTCCTAAGAGAGAAACCTGAGCCTGCTGCCCTATTCATTCCATCTGCTGCATAAGAAATTAGTCTCATGGACGAGATGACAACTGAATTCAAGGTAGCGATTTGAGGACTGACTTTCTCTGCTGCTGCATCGGTTACAGCTCCTTGAAGGGAGTCTGATAATTCTTTAATCAGGTCCATCTGAAGTCTTGTAAAGTGAGTTAGGTAAATTCAGAGACTGTAAGGCAAAGGTATCCAGTATCTGTCTGCTTGGGATGACATGGTCGACAGACCACGATGCTTTGCCACAGATAGCCTGCACCTGTCGCCCCTGGGATTCCGGATACTGGCTAAGGCTCTTGCTGCCCCTATAGTGCCTTTTTTAGGCAAGGTTCAAATAAATTCACCACAATAACAGGAACAGATAAGCAAAAACTGAGGGTAATGCTACTCAATGCTAGAAGTCTAAATCTCAAAATGCACTCACTCGAGTCACTCCTTAAAATGGGGAACATCGATATCTGTGCAGTGACTGAGACCTGGTTCAAGGCTCCAGAGAGCACCCCTGCACTACCAGGCTATAACTCATACCACACTTTTTGGCCATGTAACCTGGACCGAAACACTAAAGGCGGAGGTGTGTCCATATTCATTAAGGATATCCACACCTCCAGGCAAGTTGCTCAGCATAACGCATCCAAGGTTATCCAAGTGCAACTAACTCTGGGCAAAACTGAAATCCAAATTGTAGCTTGCTACAAATCCCCCACCATGCCCCAGGATTCCCACTCCTCTTTTCTTGATGTACTGGAAAATATCAGGGTTCAACCAAACACCCTAATAATGGCGACTTCAACTACCCCACCATTAACTGGGAAAACTATTCATGTACCAACTCCTTAGCTCAACGCTTTCTGGAATTCATAAACTCCAATGCCCTGGATCAACTTATCCACACCCTCACCAGGGGCAACAATATCCTAGACCTAGTCATTACCAACATGAGTGACCGGTGTTCCACACATGAAGTCAACTCCTCGTTGGTCCAATCCGACCATAAGCATATCACCCTTGATATCCACATCCCGACCCCACCCCCCATTAAGGAAACCACAGTAAAAAGAATTCTCCAAAGCCAACTTCACGCTTCTTAAGACAGAAGTGGTGAACTTCATGACACCCATACAGATGGACTATACAGTTACAACTGCTGAATCCTACACAAATGCACTCTATAAGCACTTACACGAGTGCTGGATTGTGTTATCCCAAACAAAACCAAGATGCTATCCTCCACAAAAAGGAAGCCAATCTGGTGGTCCCCTGCCATAAACAAACTGTACAACAGAAGGAAGAAACTTTTGCAAAAGAGAGTAAAATCCCATGAGTGGAAGAGCTCCCTAGTCAGCCTCAGTAAGAAACTGAGATCCCTCCAAAGCTAGCTACGAAAACAAAATTTTCACTAATTCCAAGGACAACTACAAAGCATTCTATAGCTATGTCAAGAATCTAGATGGCAACACCCAGATCTGCTCTGAGTTACAGCACAAATGCAAGAAAATTACAGAACCAACTGATATTGCCAACATCCTGGCAGATAGGTTCAGTGCTAACTTTACCCCCCTCTCACCCCCTAAAGGGCCCATATCTATACAGGAAGAATGCAGAGTCCCTGTAATCACAACTAAGCAGGTAAAAGCTGCACTCTCTAAAGCCAAAAACACAGCATTCATGATACAACATCCCAGGCTGTGTTTTACACGAACGTCAGAAAAAACTGGCTCCCCACTTAAGCACCATGTTCAATAACAGCCTTGCATCAGGCTTTGTGCCCACTGAATGGCGCACAGCAACAGTTATCCCACTCCACAAAGGGGGAGCCACCACTGATCCCGGGAACTATCGACCTATTAGCCTGACAAGCCTGGTCTGCAAGGCCATGGAACGTATCATCATGGAACTCATAAACAAAGACATTGGTAACCTCCAAACTCTGGATCCTACCCAATTCGGGTTTATGAAAGGCAGTTCATGCCTCCTGAACCTGATCGACTTCTTTGAGGCAGTCACCAAAGCTGTAGATGAGGGTAAGGTGGTTCACACAGCCTATCTTGACCTCGCCAAGGCTTTCGACATCATCCCCCATTCTGGAATTACAGCTAAACTCACTAAACTAAGTATAAATCCCTATGTCACAAGATTGGTTGCCAACTGGCTCACTGACAGAATCCACATTGTAAAAGTTGCAGACTCCAAATCTGATCTCAAAGCAGTGACAAGTGGAGTACCACAGGGTTCCGTCCTGGGACCTCTCCTGTTTGGTATCTACTTCTCTAAAGTACAGGCTAACACAGAAGGCCTCTGGCTAACATAATTCGCAGATGATTGCAAACTAGGAGCCATAGTCAAGTCCCCAAATGATGTGGACATCCTACAGAAGACCCTCGCTGAGATAGATGCCTGGTGTCAGAGCCATGGCCTCAAGCTCAATGCCAAAAAGTGCAGTGTCATCCCCTTTGGTAAAAACTCTGTACCCATGAACTACCACATAGGCAGCAACCTACTTAACACCGAATGTGTGACAAGAGACCTTGGGACCCAGGTGGACAGTAGTCTCTCCTTTGATAGTCACATCGCCACAGTAGTCAGGAAGTCCTTCTACGTGGCACACCTCATCATAAAAGGGTTCTCATCCAGGAAAAAAGAGGTCATTGTTCCCCTCTACTCGACACTCATTAGACCCATTATAGAGTACAACGCCCCTTTTGGAATGTACCTCACAAGACATCTGCAGCAGCTGGAAAGGCCACAGAAGTACCTCACAAAGAGGATTACTGGCCTCAAACAAATGCCCTACACTGACTGCCTCAAAAAACTCCAGCTTTACTCTGTAGCATATCGCCTACTTCAAGGTGATCTCTGCCTAACATATAAAGGTATGTCAAACCCAGAGCTGTTGGACATGCTACACCTAAAGAAATCCCAATCCCTCCGAGCTACATGCTCTAGCGACCTAAACCTTGTCACCACAATAAACAGAACATGCTGGAGGGATAGATTCCTGTCCCAGAGACTTTGCATACTCTGGAACAGGCTACCCATCTATGTCAAGCAAAGTTCTTCAATAGCACTCTTCAAGAAAAATCTTGATGAGTGGATGGGAAATAGGAAATACACTCCGGGGATCACTTCTGTGTCTCTGCTCGACAGTGGCACAGGAAAATAACTTTCTTGGGTGGCGTAAGCCAGGGAACCTTGTTAGCTAGGCTTACGTAGGCCCTTGGGCCGATAGCCTAGTACCTACCTATGATCTGAAGAATCGCTTCCCATATTTATCCATAGACCTGGAGTCTATTAGGAGGATGGATAGAGGTACTTGCCTCAGAGAGTTCCTTTCTAGTGGCCGCCACCATACCCATAGCATCGAATCCTACACCTTTGGTAAGAAAATCTCTCTCTTTGGGGGCAGTAATGTATTTGTTTGGCCTCCTAGGAGTAGGGTCTATTGTGTCCTAGGGTCTCTCAAGCCTTTTGTGAGATAGGGGGAGTAACCCAAGAAGTTGATGGACGAGACGCAAAGGCCTTCAGGAAAACAGACTCCTCAGCTGAAGGGGGGAGGACTGCCAATCACCTCTCTGTTTCAATAATTCCAGGATGTCTCCAAAGGAGCCATCTTCAGAAGGTCATTGTGGGGACCCTTCTGCCACATCAAGGTCGTTATCAGATGTGATAAGACTCTTCCGGGGAGTCCAGATGCTCGACTAAAATGTACTCTTCCGAGGGACCACTTCAGTGGGGTACTCAAGAGGGGGGGGCAGTACCCTGAGGTACATCTTGAGGGCTAGCATCTCTGCGGACCTGTGGAGAGGGCCCGTGAGAAGGCAAAGACACCTCGCCTGAAGGGGGGAGAAAGTACTGAGAAAGACTGTGTACTAGACTGTGAAGCAGTCAAAGTCCTCCTCATTACTTAGAAGTCAGACCCTCCCCACTCTGAAGCGGTCCCCAGATCTGACAAGCAAGTTGTCGGAGCCGAAGGTCCCCCCAGAGCAGAAGAGAGCAGCTCCAAAGCAGAGGTAGGAGCTGAGCTCACCTGTGCTGAGGCCCCCAGAGACACAGTCGGATCCAAAGAGATCCGAGAAGTCTCCGCCGACCCGAAAGGGGAGTGTCAGCTCCTAGTGGTCTCCTGCTCCAAAGACACGGAGACGCTTGGGGCCAATGTCATAAATAGGGAAGTTATTTGTCCCGGACCAGACACCGACACAACGTGGATGTCAGATGTCAGAACCTTCCGGCTCCGAAGCAGAAGGATGGATCGGAGGAGGAATTATAGCAGGAAAGAGGTTTTTTTCTGTACAGACTCCTTTAGGCTCGAATCCACAAATAATCTGGCCAAAGCAGGTGTTTTTAAAAGTCTCTCCATAACCCTACCTATGTCTTCATCTGACAAACTCCTGGTAGACCTAGTGGACAGGGTAAGTGATCTTGAAGTAGCCAAAATTGGGGAAGGGAGCCTGGAAGAGATCTTCTTCACAGAAGGAGATCGGCTCCTGTGTCTATGAGCGGAGGAAGTAGTCAGTGCCAGTGGAGATTCCCACTCCGGGGAAGTGCTGGAGCTAGGAGGAAGTGTCGGTTTCGATACAGCCTTTGGATCCGTCAATTTCAGAGTCTTCTGCTTCGGCTCCGACAATCTTGGCTCCGATAAAGGTCTCTTAGTTGGCTTGTCTGACATATCAGTTGATACATCCTCAGAGAAAGGCGTTTTCAAAAGGCCTTTCAAAATCAATTAATTTTTGCTTTCCATTAAAGCCCGCTGATTAAAGTTGTGGCAAATGGAACAAGACTCTTGCAGGTGTAAAGCCCCTAGACAATACACACACAAGGTGTGTGAATCACTAAGGGGCATTTTCTTACTGCACTTTTTGCACTTTTTAAAGCCTACAGGCTTGCTTTCCTGTTTTTGGGACATGACAGAAGTAAGAGAGAGAAAGGAAAAACAGAACAACCACTCTCACACTTGGGAGACTTCAAGTCCTCTAACAAACAGACTTAACTTGCAATCATATAAAGAAAGAAAGGTTACAGAGAAAGGGCTTTCCATTTTTGTTATTCTATATATTTTTAAGAACTTGCAAGGAAAGGGATTACTGGGAAAGGTCAGGCAGGTCCTCTAACTAAAACAGACATTCCTAAAACGTCCTCTAATTTAAACGGACGTATAGAACAGGGAGAAGTGGGTAAAGAAGTTAAATTAAATGTTAGTGAATTAAGTTAAATATAAGTAAGAGAGTAAGCTATGTTGAAAAGTAATGATCAAAGTTGTACTTATCCCAGAGCAATAACTGAAGAAACCTCTTCGCTGTCCGGCAAACGAGATCTGGGGTAACCAGGGGAAGACATTACGGGCAAAGAATGGAGCCCATGAGCTTTGCTGAGGACCTCAAGTTGGAATACTGTCAGAGATGGATCCAACCCACGTCAGAATAAATGCGATATTGACATCATCGCATAAAGGGTTAGCCTGGAATGTAACCTTATCTTTGTGGAAAATAATGTAACGGGCTTTTGCCCAAAGAGCCTGGAGTTCAGAAATTAGTGTAGCCAAAGTAACAGCCACCAAGAAAGCTGTCTTCTGTGACAAAGTTTTGGACAGACTTGTATGAGGGTTGAAAGGGTTTTTGTGTCAAGCCGTCAAATACTAAAGTAAGATTTCAGGGTGGTGAGGGATCGTTTGTTGGCGGTCTTAGCAGAAAAATGCCATTCATAAAGCTTTACATAATCTAGAAGAAGCTAAGGAAAAAATATTTATTCTCTGTGCGGAAATTTGAAATTGCTACCAACTGAAATTTAATCGTACAGAAACTAGTGTCACTTTTGAAAAAGAGTTGTCAAAAATTGAAGAAAAGTCGAAATTGCAGCAGAAAAAAGCATCAATGTCCTTATCTGAGGCCCAAATAGAGAACCTATTCCATTTGTTTCTGTAAACTTTTTTGGTAGAATTATTTTGAGAAGCCAAAATAATGTAATGAACTGGGGAACAAAGCCTGGATTGTCTTATTACTGGAAGTGGAGAAACCATCTGGTCAACTTGAGGGCTTGAATGTTGGGGTGATGAATCCCCAACAGGTGAGACAGGATATCCTGAGTGGGTTCCAGTATCCAAGGAGAATAATGAAGATGAAACTGCAGAAAAGGGGACAATACCTGTCGAGGCCAAAAGGGAGCAATGAGGACTACTGAGCTCTTCAGCTTGTTTGCTTTCTGCAAAAATCAAGGAATCATGGGAATAGGTGGATAAGTATAAAGGAGACCCGATGGCCAAGAGTGAAGAAGAGCATCTCATGGTAACTGCCCCTGAGGGGGGAATCAGAACAAAGTACCTGCTGCACTTGAGAGGACTGGCAAATAGGTTGCAACAAGGTTGGCCCCCAGGCTGGTATTAGTATTTTGTGGGCCTTTAGCAGATGTCAAGTTGAGGGCCCCCTGGGCACATCCAGTCTAGTTATCACCCTGTCACTGCCACCACTCCTAAAAAACCTTTTAGTTTATGCTGCAAACTTTTAGAAGTAGTAAGCATAGACTGACCTGTAGCTACAATACTCTTACATTACAACAGGCCTATTTACCACACTATGTTGGCTCATCTCACAAAGGGACATTTACAGTTACTGGCATTTAGTTGCAACAATGATACATTGCAGCAACTGCAGGTCTAGAGTTAGGTGAAATGGTACCAAGCCCTACTGTTTTAATCACTCCCCCCATCACACATGCACACACACATACCCACACCCACCCACCCACACCCACACACTCCAGTCTTTGCCTGTTTTCCCCCACCTTGGGATCCCTATTCTCACATTTTGTCTTACTCTTCAGCTTTTTCCATGCATGCCTTCAACACACCTTTCCTGACCAAGTGAGCACAGTAATAACCATTTAGGAAATAACTCAAATAAGCCAGGGCCCAAGAAGCCATGGGGTTATAAATGTTCTGGGTTATATTTTCGAGCATTTTTCCAGCCTTTTAATCCAATGGTGACCTAAACAAAAAACATGAGTAAGAAAAAAAAAATTCAGTCTTATTTTTATTTTTCCTTCAAAGAAGACGTAAGTTGTACCCAAGGCTTTTATGTTCAAAGATGACACAATAGTACCTCACAATAAACTAATAAGCCAGATTTTTGTCTGGCCACACAGGTCCCATCTGGGAACTGCCTTTCTTCCTAACCTCCCCCAAAAAGACTGCCTATGCATCCCTCTGGTGTCAGACTGGGATAAAAGCAGAAAAGCTCAAACTGCCACAGTCATGTATTTCAAGTGACTGCTGACATACATATACATAGCATGCATCTTCACTCCTAACCCTCATAGGCAGCCACCTGTAAATGTGCCTGATGTGCGATTGTGAGGAATGTGAAACAAATCATGATTACAGTAATGTAATCATCTTTATTGCTCCTAGACAGCACACTGCTCCTGCACAAGCTATAGTAACCTTCTATGTACACCTCTGAGGTCTGTGAGAAAAGTGAAAGAAACAATGACCACACTGTTCTCAGCCCAAACACAAGCTATAATAACCTCATGTTCACACCTCTAAGGTTTGACTGTGATGAAAATTAAAGAAGTAATAACCACACATCACCCTTTCACATAACTTACAGCAGCTTTCTGTACACACCCATATCCGAGCAGGGAAAATGGGTGCAGCTGAGAGCAGAGGCCATTATCAGCTTTATTCTAATAGGGTCATATCACAACCCTTTTCAAGTTCGAGAGTGTAATCAGACAATAAATACATTTTTTCCTCCTCATCTTTCCGCAACCAGCAACAGCTTTTGTGGGGCCCACACACAGTCAATGATAATTAAGGGAGCCCCCGTATCCAGTTATACAGCCTGTGGAGGGGCCCCCAGACTCTTAGAAGATTTAAGTGTCTAAATGCTCTGTGATATATTTTATGCATTACTTTTGAAATATTATTACTTGTTAGCTACATTTTTTTACTGATACCCAGAGAAATAATGTATGCATTCTGACATTACTGGGTGTGTGAACAGATAAAAATCACTGATGTCTTTTACACAAACACACACACGCGCGCGCACAAGCAAATGGCAATACACTGTGCAACACTGGTACTGGCATACAAGATCAGTGACTGCCAATTAGCAGTCGTCAAAAAGCAGCGGGGGTAAGTCACTTTTATTTACCTCAGTGTGGATACACAGACCTTCCTATTTTTTCTCATAATTTTGCTCTGTCTTTTGTAAAAAGTTTGACTTGCTTGTAAATCATTCAGGATTGCAGACAGTCAATAAATCCAGTCATCAGAATGTTATACTTGTCCAAAAAAGGTATGGTTGATGCATAAAGATGTTACACTATTAAGTTTTAATTGAATTAGACTAATATTGAAAACTTGTTCATGATTTTGAGTCTTTATTCTGCTATTACTGGTACTGTCCTGAATTCTTCTGCAAAGAAGCTGAAAGTTGTAGTATTTGGTGTACTGCCACTGTTCATACACTCCTTGAAAGAGAAAACTACCCCTGAAGATCAGAAGCATCAGCTTTTCCTAAAATCCAAGGTTTACACTGAGATCCATCTCTGGGCTGCTAATCTCTCTGTTTACCTTGCTTATGTTCAATATCAGCTTTATTCTAACAGGGTCATATTACAGACCTGTTCAAGTTAAAGAGCATAGTCAGGAAATTAATACACTTTTCCCCTCACCTTTCCCAAACCAACAACAGCTTTTGTGAGGCCCCCACAAAGTCAAGGATGATTAAGGGGGCCCCCCTTGCAGCCATGGGTATTGCAAGTATCTAAAGCTGGCTATGTTGTTAGCTTTAGCGGAGTGAATGTCCACTAGCAGGGTTTAACTAAGCCAGGGGCACTATATGTCTATGGTAAACATTTAATGGAACTGTGAAGCCTGTTGCTTGACAAAACTCTGCTACGATGACCAGAAATATCTTTGAATTTTAAAGGAGATATTAATACGATTTATTAAGTACACAAGATAGCTGTACTAGCTTTTGTTGGTTTGACAGACATGTTACAAAATATCAAGATAAGATAACTTTCTGTGGTTGGGGGCCTCCAAGAACAGGGGGTTCCCAGCAACCACACGGTTCATTGGTGCCTAAAGACGTCTTTGTTGACCCCAACGACTGAAAATCATATTCGCTACGGACTGACAGAGACCACTCGTGAGGCATCAGAATGGATCTGCTCAGTTTCTCTGCAGGCATGTCAATTTTCCCCAAGATCTCTGTTGCAATAAGAAAGTGGTCAGATAAGATTGCCCACTCCAAAACACTCACGGCCTCTCTGCAAAGGGTATAAGATTGGGTTCCTCCTTGTTTGTTTATGTACCAGACTACAGACATGTTCTCAGTCTGAATTGCAATAGTCCCCAAGGGACCATAAGGACTGCTGTCACTTGTAGGACACTGATATGCAACTTGGTCTCTTGGGGAGACCACATGTCTTGGACAGTTTTTGTCAAGAAATGCCCCCCACTTCAGTTGAGAAGCATCCATGGTCACTGTGGCTTTTGGGTTTGGGAGGACAAAAGGTCTGTCGAGAAAAAGATCATTCAATTGTATTCACCAGCGAATGTGTTGCTTGCAAATCAGGGTGAGTTTTACTTGAAAAGACAGATGTTAATATAGAATGAACCTCTGTACAGCTATTGTCCACTGGAGAACTCACATAAAGAAGCGTGCCAGAGGAAGTAGTACAATGGCAGCTGCCATTGACCCCAGAGCTTGAAGCACTAATCTTACTGGGGGAGATGAATAGATAGAATAACCTGAACCTGATTTCTGATAGACGTAATGCAGTGGATAGGCAAAGATGCTATTTGTGTAGATTTGTTTAAAACTGTCCCGAAGAATTCCAGGCTCTGAACTGGAGTTAAGTTTCGATTTGGTGAGATTTAGCATAATGGCCAAGGAGTCAGAAATCTGGAGCAAACAGTCCCTGGAATGTTGAAGTTGATGCTTGGATGGGGCAGTTAAAAGCCAGTCGTCTAGACATGGAAACAACTGGAATCCCTTCAGTATCAACTGAGCAGTGACTACTGCCATGCATTTGGTAAACACCCTGGGGGCTGTGGCAAGTCCAAAGGGCAGAACTCTGAACTGGTAATGACCGTCTCCCAGCTGAAAGTGGAAATGTCTTCTGAACTGTCTGCCTATTTTGATACGACAGTATGTGTCCTGAAGATCTACAGAGCACATCCAATCATTCTTGTGCAGAAAAGGCACAACAGACTGAACCACCACCATTCGGAACTTTGCTTTCTTTACACACTGGCTCTACTTGCTTAGATACAAAATGGGTCTGAGGTCCCCTGTTTTCTTTGGCACTAAAAAGAAGCATGAATATATTCTGAATCCTATTTGGCCTGGTGAGAAATTCTGGATGACTCTTTTTCTAGCTGCTTTTGAATTTTTTGTGCTGTGGCCTTTCTCTGGTGGAACGTCGGAAAGTTTCTCAGCACCCATGAATATTTTGAGGTGTTTGTCCAGGAGACCAGGTGCAACAAGACTAGACCCCCATCTGCCTCTAGTGTAGGACAGTTAGGCAGCACTTTAGGAGCACTGAAAGGGACTATACAAAAAAAAAATCTCTAAAGCCTTGGTTTTACAGGCCTCCTCTGCCTCTAGGGTGACTTCTTCCATTAAAATTTCCCCCTCTGTCTCTGGAGGAATTTTTCCCCACACAAATCCTGGAATGGCCCCCAAGATTTGTGGAACCACATTTTCTTACCACCTCTCTGGTTCCTAGAAAAGGTCCATTGAGGTGTAGAATACTTAATTCCAATGGCAGACAGGGTCTTTCCATCTTTTTTGCTGCGGGTAAGCATATCCTTTACTGATGGCCCAATCAAGGAAGTGCCAATGAATAGGGCGTTAACAACAGATGTCTTAAAAGGCTCCGTAAAGTCGCATAGTTGCATCCAGGCATGTCTCCTTGTGGTGAGGACTGAACTGGCTGCTCGTGAGGTACCTTCAGACTAACCTCATCGAAGTGTTTGATATGGAGAGAAGAGTGGCCAGTTGAGAGAATGTTCTTTTGAAATCATCAGCAGACATGGACTCAAAGAGTGCTTGAAAGTTCCTTAGTCAAATTATTTATTTTTATTTATTTCACATTTGTTAACCTGGTTGGTCCAGCTGGGTAAGAATTTACCCTTTTTCAGTGGAGACTCAAGGGGAAAAGCCCCAAACAGACATACAAATACATACAAATAGAGACAAATTAACAATATTACAGAGCAAAACTATCTTATGGATACAATGGATAAGAAAAACATAATGTACTCAGTGGAATAGTACATAGCTATATATACAAAAAGTGTACTAACAGGTTGTAACAGGAGAAACAACAATAATAAATCCAGCAGGTAAGCAGGAAGGAAGTTAAGGTTGTATGTAATATAATGAAAAGAAACAAGGTATAATTAGATTAGTGGCTAGAAGAATAATTGTGTAAGTGCAGAGGCTTCAGATTTGAGGGAAAGTAGAGTGGGAGTAAAAAGTAGAGAGAGGTGACTGCACAAGGGGCCGTGAATCAGAAGAGGGATGGTGCAAAAGAAGATAGTAGTAGAGGAGGGATGTAGTGATCTAGAGGGAGGGTACAGAAAGAAGAGCAGTTGGATAAAGTAAGTTATAGAAAGAGGAAAAAAGTCTTATAGAGCAGACTTAGTGATGAAGTGGGTATGTGGGGAGGGAGGGATTAAGTAGGATGGTAACAGGTACATATATAGGGTTGTTATGGAGGTACACTATCAGGTCATGTTTGAAGTTAGGAAGGGAGGTATAACTTATAATATGGAGTGGAAGATTGTTCCAGGTAAGGGAGACGGAGTGTTTATCGAGTATTTTACCTATGTTCTTGTTGGGTTTATAGATTTGTAGTAAGAGTTTATCAGAACTGCGCAGGGATTGGGGAGGTGTGTACCAGGACATCAGGTTGGACAGAGATGGACAGTCAGAGTCTGAATTAAGAATTCTGAAAGCTTGGATCAGCTGACATTTGGTCAGAAGGTGTGGGAATTCGAGCCAATGTACTTTTATGAGAGCGAAGCAGTGATGGGATTTATAGGGGCTGCTGGTGACAAATCTAGCAATTTTGTTATAGGTTTGGTCTAGTTTTGCCAGCAGGTTAATTTTGTAGATTGGAAAATAGAGGGGAGCCATAGAGGGGGGCGGGGAGGTGACAGGATTGGGCTAGCAGTAGTTTTGAGTTGGGGGTCAAGAATTTGCTGTTTCTGTATAGCATGCACAGTTTTTGGTGTGTTTTCTTTATAGAATGAAGTATGTGGCGGTCTAGTTTGAGCTAGTCGTCTATGATGACACCTAGGAGTTTAGTGTATAAGTCTGCTGTTATAATGGTGCCATTTAGAGAGGATATGAGAAAGGTGGATTTGTGGTGGGCTAGAGTTTTAGGTAGGAATAGTAAGAGCTTAGTTTTAGAGGGGTTCAGGATAAGTTGATTGTTGGAGAGCCACTTCTCAACAGAGTGAAATGAAGATTGGGTGATATGGTGGAGCTTATTGATAGTCAGAAATAGAGATCAGAGCTGAATCATCTGTATACTGTATGACAGAGGAGAGGTTGCTGCTAGTGTGTAGGTCACTGGTGAAGAGGCTGAAAAGGAAGGGGCCAATAATTGAACCTTGAGGAACACCGGTCTGAACTGGCAGAAAGGGTGAGAAGGAATTTTGCCATTTAACTGCTTGTAGGCGACTGGACAGGTAACTTGAGAAACAATTTAGAGTGGGGATGGAAATGTTCAGCTGAGAAAGTTTATGAAGTAGAAGGTTGTGAGAGACACTATCGAAAGCCTTTGAGAGATCTAAGAAAAGGCAGGACACAAGTTTATTATTGTCTCTGGCCTCACCTACAGTATGAGAGAAGGATAAGAGTGCAGTGTTAGTACTGTGTGTGGGCCTGAAACCATGCTGGGTATTGGTTAAAAGATTGTTTTGAATAAGGTGGGAAAGCAGTTGAGAATGGATACACTTTTCTAGAATTTTGGAGAGGGGAGAAAGAATAGCAATGGGACGGACGTTAGATGGTTCTGTGGAGTTACCTCCTTTATTTAGTGGGATAATGTAGTATTCCTTCCAAATAGAGGGGGCAGTGGATTCTTGGCTTGAGAGGTCGATTAGAATGGAAACAGGAAGGGTTACATTGTTAGCAGCAAGTCTTAGGAATTGGGGAGGTAGGTTATCAGGGGTGGGGGAACATGGTTTGAGTATACTGAGGAGAGTTTTTAATATAACTAACAGACACAGGTTTGAGCATGAAGGGGTCTGACAGGTTAGTGGAGTCAGACTGGGAATGTGAAAAAGGTGTGGGCCTGGTAATTGAAGTGACAGAACTGGAAGTGGAATTAGAGGTGTTAGGTACTAGTTTAGAAATGGTATCAATGAAGTAGTGATTTAAATGGATGGCAGTATCTGAGGGAGATTGCTTGGGAAAAGGGTTGGGGGTTGTGGGTGAGCCAGGGTTAAGAAGAATGTTTATTGTTGACCAGAACTTCTGGGGGTTAGTAGTTTGCAGAGATTGGTCAGAGAGGTAAAACTTTCTTTTGTCCTGGTGGACTCTTTTTTTGTAAGGTTTCAAAGTTCCCTATAAGATTGTAGGATGGCAGGAGATTTGCTTTTCTGATATTGTTTCCAAGTGGCATCTCTTTTATGCATAAGGTGAAAGGTTTATTTGGATAGCTAGGGGGCATGTTTAGCTTTGACTTTTATTTTCCTGATGGGGGCCAGAGAGTTGAGTATGTTTAGGAATGTCTAGCTGAAGTAGATAACTGCATCATTTAAAGGTAGAGAGTATAGGAAGGACCAGTTAATATTTGAGAGAATTTTGCTGAAGGAAGTGGTACTGAATTTTCTTTGGTTGCGGACGTATTTTAAGAGGTGAGTACTAGTGAGGTTGGGTGAGTACCTAGTTATGTGGATAGGTAGGTGGCCACTGATGGAGTCAGATAGTGTACCTGGCTTGTGGTACAAATGAGGAGAATTTACGAGAATCCAGTCTAGGATAGAGTTGGATTGTTTTTTTCCAAGGTGGGTGGGGGAGGAGACAAGCTGAGTAAAACCATGTAGGTTGAGACTATGAGACGGTGTAGTAGAGTTAACTGAGTTCCAGTCTATAGTTACATCCCCAAGTATGATAGTTTCAAAGGGGATGTGAAGAAAACACCAAGATAAGATGTCTTCAAGGATGGTGATATTATTCTCTGGTGGGATATACATTGAGGCTATGGCCATTTTTTGGTAGTTGTTGAGATGACAGGTTACTATGAGTAGCTCTGCAGGGTGGAAGGTGGGAGTGGTAATTGTAAGTGGTAAGATACTGAGAGAGTCAGAAAAGAGAATGGAGACACCATCTCCCTTTTTGCTAGGTCTATCCAGTCTGTAGATGTTAAAACCTGGGGTGGGGGCAGAACTCTGAGTTGTGGATGTGGGGTTTTAGCCAAGTTTCAGAGAGTTAAGATGTGGGGGCTACAGTATTGTATGAGTGCGTGGAGTTCAGGCACTTTGTTGCGGGTCAATATTATAACATCGAACGCTCAAAGTTTTGAATGTTTTAATATCGACCCATTTCAGTCGAACAGTCATAACATCGAACACTCAGAACAGCAAATTTTTTCCAAGGGAAAAAATTCGCTGCTCCAAGAAACATACACACACACAACACAAGCACACCAAAACAACTACAATCCACAAACATACACTTAAAATCCTACATCTAACCCTTCACTAAACTGTACATACACTACTGTCTATCCACTTACCTTAACCCAAACCCTAACCCTAAGGTCCGTAACTCTCACGCACTCACCTCACCCACACCCTAACCCTAACTCACTTAACCCGCCCATAACCCTACAGTCTGTCACTATTGCACACTCACCTGCGCCCTAACCCTAACTCACTTAACCCGCCCATAACCCTACAGTCTGTCACTATCGCACACTCACCTCACCTGCGCCCTAACGCTAACCCTAACTCACTTAACCTGGCCCTAACCCTAACATCTGTCACTACCGCACACTCACCTCACCTGCGCCCTAACCTAAAAGTCCCTAACTATTGCACACTCACCTTACCCCAGTCCGTTCGCTCACTTACCTTAACCCGGTCCGTAACCATCACACCACACTTACCTGAACCCAATCTGTAACCTCCGTTCGCTCACCTCCCTAAACCCAGTCCATAACCATCGCACCACAGTGCTGTAAATAGCGAAGCCACGGAACGGACCACCGAAATCTTACCCTAGGTAAAATTTCAATGTTCCGAGGCTTCGCTATTGTCAGCTTTCGCTCTAAAGGGTTCAATATTATAACATTCAAAGTTTTAAAACTTCAATGTTATAATATAGACCCTTTGTTGCAGATGCTCTGGATGCTAAGGGAGAAGAATTTTAGTCTTTTGGTTCTGTGTGTAGAAGTGAGAGTGGATGGAGAGGTACTAGTGAGAGTGGGATTTCTAGAGGTGTGGGGGGGGGGGGAGTAGTAGTGATAGTAGATGAGAGTGGAGGAGTTGGAAGATAAGAGTTGGTTATTAGGACCAGGGTTGGGGTGTATATCGCCTGACAGGAGGAGTGTTGTCAGGATAGAGAGTAAAGAGTTAGGTTGAGGGAGAGGATACAGAAATTTGAATTTTAAGTTAGGGATTTGTTTTGATGAGGGGAGTAATTTAGTTTATAAGAATAAATAGTGTGGTAGAGTGCAGTGAGTGTGGGCATAAAGGAGTGTGGTAGGACCTGGATAGATTTTGGGATGAATGTAGGTTCCGAGTGGAGGGTAAGTGGAGAATTGCAGGGGGGTGTGATAAGATGTGACATATGTCAGTGTAAATAGCAGAGGGGAGAGGAAAAGAAGTGGCAACATCTTTAGTGTTAGGTGTAGGCAATGGTTACAACAATGCAGTATGTAAAGCAGTTTGAAATGTGACAGGTAATCTCTTGAAAAAATAAAGAGACATTAAAATATACCACAAAATACATATTCTTTACAAACCAAATATACTTGAAAATTTAGCAACCACAAAAGGTCCCAGCAGTAAGACTACAAACGAAGTTTGTCTTAACTGTAATACAAAGCACGGTCTCCTTAATTAGCAGACTGCAATCATCTGACCACCGAAAAACAAATTGCGACACATAAGTAAATGCAGACAGATTAAGAGAATGCAGATAATCTGCTGAACTGGATACAGCAGTGAGTAGAGGGCTACTTTATCTTACAGTTTGTGATAACATGCGAGTACGCCCCCTCCAAATCTGAGAGTCTTAACAGCAGAACTGACGCCTCTGACTGCAAAAATAGCAAGGGCACCATCTGAGGATGGAGGCAATAAGAGAAAAAATGCTGACAGGATACATCCCAGGTTATCACCCCTATAAATTACATTTAGAATATACACCTTTTACAGCACTGGACTGCACACTGTTGTAGCCGTTCCAATGGCTTAGAGGGCCCATCCGTTGTAAACAGCCACGTAAAAAAAAAAAAAGTCACTTCATAGACTGACAGCAGTACACAGAAGTATGAATTCCCAAAAAGGACAGTGGATCCAAGTTTGACTATAATAAGCTCTATAGCCACCAGTTTCTATAGCCTCATCTCCTCATTCAGTTGCAAGGACATATTCTGGGTACCACAGCACACACCAAGAGCCAAAAAAGAAGCCCTTGACCACAGCGAGTTAAACACACCCCGATAATCCAAACGCCTTAAAGATGCAGCCCGGCCACATCCAAGGCAGGCCAAGCTAAAAGTGCTTCCACCATGGTCGACAGAAGACTAAAATTCAGACATCACATAGTAAAATGAGCCGGGTAGTTAAGTGACCTCAGTGCAAATGCAGCTGGCAAACACTTGCTTTTCAAATCTGTCCATACTCTAGACTCTCTGTTAGGTGGATGGATGGAGCTCCATTCTGCTAGCTCCTTCTTAGTGGCTGCTGTCACCATCATAGCATCAACTGGGACTCCTTTGCTCCAGTGCGGTCTGTCTGCAGATGGTGCCAAAAATATGTCAGGTTGCTTGGGAATGGGCATGACAGTATCAGTCTCCTTCCATGGCTGACAGGAAACCAGGTCAATTAGTTCATCCACCAGGGGAGTGACCCAAGATGTAGATGGGCCAGAACAAAACACCTCCAAGAACACCAATTCTTCAGGAGGAGTTTGGGATGACCAACCAGCTTTCTGCTTTAAAATCTCAAGAATATCTCCAAAAGGAGGTGTCATCCGGCGGTGATCTGGGGATCCTTCTCCTCCATCAAAATTAGTGTCTTCCATGACACACTCCAAGGTGGAATCTTGTGGGTCTCCTTTTACATGTCCGTTTTCCCAGGGGACCTCTTCTGTGGGATGTTCTGGAGAGGTACTGGAAGAGAGGGTAAGTTCTTCTACTGGAACTGTCTGGAGGCCCACTGGAACTGGCTGTCCTTGTGGAACAGGCCTGATTGAATCAGAGGCTGGAACTGATGGGAGTAAAAGGGTAGGATCCAAAATAAGAGAAGACGGTTCTCTCTGGAGATAAATATCCCTTTCTAACACCTCGAAGGCCGAGGGCCCAGGAGAAGCCCCGATCCACCCCATCGGAGCCAAAGATTCCAAGGAAAGTAGATCACGGCCACCCCCAGATACGAGCTTCGAGGGGAGAATCAGATCTGAACTGTCTAAGGCCAAGGCTTTGAGGAGAAAGAATGAATCCAACAACTCCAGAGTTGATCCCACCCCCTCCGACCCGATGCTGACACTTCGGCTCCGAGACCCGTTCTGATCTAAGAGTACTGGAGCAAAACTTGTCAGGGAAATAGTCGAAGTGGAGGAGGAAACTTTCCTCAGATCCAACCCCGAACCTCTCAGGGATTTCAGATCTTGGGTCTCTGAAACCATGTGTTGGATCAGAGAAGAAGACAGAATGGACTTCAAGTGTACACTCACGGATCTGGTAGGAGACAGAGCTGGCAGGATCCCCATCTGGATCTGAGCCCTGAGAAACGTTTGCATCATCCTATCCACATCTGCCTCTGATAAACTTCTGGAGGACCTAGAAGACACTGTGTAAGGGGGCCTGGAATGTTTCTTAGGAGTTTGAACCAATTATGTAGGCAAGGAAGGTGAAATGGGCTTTACCATGTACTCAGGAGTTCTGCTCCTATGAGATGTACTTGGCTTTGGCTCCAAAGACTTAGGATCCAGCGAAGAAGTCATTAGAGAGGGAGAGATAATTAGTGGAGCCAAAGCCTACGGATCTGATAAAGGTTTCAGATCCGATGGTAGGCTCAGATCTGAAATGCTTGAGACATAAAAGTGCTTATCTTTTGCTATTTTAATAAAGTGATACAGTATACTTTAGCCCTGGTGACTTGGATTCATCATCTTTTCAAATATTTAACTTATGTGTATCAATCTTTGTTCACCATACATTCTATTTTTGAAGGTATGCCAGGTGATCTCTGATCCGAGGATGTTGGATCCATAATTTTTCAGATTTTTTCCTTGGGCTCCAATGAAGACTGGGAGGACTTTGTTGGAGACCTTTTTTTGTGCTTCGAAAAAGCTACTTTGCTAAATTTTGAGGGGGTTTCAGCCCCTGAAGATAATATGGAAAGTAGGTAGTAAGCCTTTCAAAATATGCTTATTACTCCTGTCAGCCAAAGCTCTAGGGTTAAAGGTACAGCAGATTCTACAGGTCATATTTAAATGGTCAGGACCAAGGCAATAAACATACTCATTGTGGGTATAACAGTCTAGGATCTTATGCACCACAAGAAATGTATTTTTTAAAACCTGTAGGCTTTGTCAGACATTATGGCTAAGTAAAAAAAACTAGCAGATAAAGACAGAAAATAACTAGAAAGTCTTTTTTATTAACCAGTAAAGAATAAAGAGATGTAAAACTACCAATTATGGTATTTAAAAGAGATACCTTTTAAAACTAGGTAAAGGAAAGTACCAACAATGGTACGAAAGACTACTAAAAGTTTAGCAGAGAAAGGCTGATAGAAAAGTTCAAAAAGTTCCTAATAACAGTGATAGCTAAGAGGGAGGTTATAAGAAAACATTTTAAGGTTTAAAGTAAAAGAGTTACAGAAATATTAGAACCAAATATCAAGAAAAAAAATGCTTACAAATGCTCAAGAGCAGAACCTACGTCTAACCACAATGGCAGCAAACGAGATCTACGGTATTGGGGATGGAGTGGGGGATTGTAAGTAGAAGGAGCAGGTCAAGAGTTGGATCCAAAGTCTGTAGTATGCAGCCAAGTCAGATCTGAGGATAAGATCCGAGACCCATAAGACAGGAATAATGAAAAAGGCAACAACAAATGAAGATGGGCAAACAAATTAAGCATAGTGTCAGACAAGATCAAGAAGAATTTGAAAAAAAGTTATATAAAGATATTGAGCATAACAGGAAACCATTTTATAGATGCATAAGATGTGGAAGGAGTAAAGATATAAATTGATAAAATGTGCGTAGAGTCTAAAATTTATTTTCAGGCACAACAGATTATATAGATTTATTTACAAAATTTGATGCAAAACAGTTTGGTTCCACAAAGTGGGTGACAAGTCGTCCTAGTGACATCCTGGTAACCTCAGATACTGGAATCAAATTAGATTATATTGATAATGAACTGCGCAAACTGGAGCCAAACAAAGCTCAGGGAGGAAATGGAATTAGTAATAATGACCTGAGAACACTTCAGCAAAAACTTAACAGTACCATTAAATCTATTATTTACTATGTCATATAAATATGTGGAGATTCCTCAAAATTGGAGATGTGTACTTATTAAAGCTGTCCTTAAGGGTAAGAGGAGTAGGTCAAACCCAGAGCCATACAGACCCTAGAATCTACTTTCATGTTGTGGAAAAATAATGGATAGGTACTATTAGACAAGTTATTGTCAGAATTAAACCATGTATCAGCATAACAGCTATGAATGAAAAATTATGCTGTGATGTAATTTTTATACATTTAACTTCAGCATTTGGCAGGGTCATACAGAAAACAATGCTCAATAAATTACAACTAGCTACTGATGTACTCGATAAGATGGACAGCTGTATGGCTCACAAAAATAGGACACGGCAAGTATTATATAGCAACTGGACAAGTGAAATTCTTGGTTACAGGCAGGGTTGTCCCACAGGCCTCCGTCCTAGGCCCTTACCTGTTTACATTATATCTTTTAGACCTAACCTTTTCACCTGACGTGCTCTATAGTCTATATGCTGATGACCTGAAATTGGGTAAACCGATTACGTGTGTTACAGATAAGGCATGTCTTAAAAGAGCTTGACTAAATTGACCATTTGAGCATAGGAGAATAATATGCTGATAAATTCATCAAAACTGCGCATATGAGATTTGGGAGACATAAAATGAAAGGTGAATATTTAATACAGCACACAATGACTGAAACTGTAAATTCATTTAAGGGCCTGGGTATATGGGTAGATTCAGCTTTGAGTTTTTCTAGTCATATCAACCAATTGGTTAATGATAGTTATATTAGTATGGGTTGTATAAAATGATTTATAAAGTCTAGGAAATCAGAAATGATGAAGTCATTGTCTGCTAGTTACATTAGACCCAAACTTGAGTATGGAATAACAATATGGAAACTCTATAAGAAAACAAGCATGAGTAAACCGGAAAGAATAAAGTCGAAATATACCAAGAGCATCCATGGATGTGAAAATTAAGTTATTATGAAAGACTAAAATATCTGAACTTGTACAACGTCTCTTATAGATATCTAAGAGGAGATCTTATTCAGGTATATGGGGCACTTTGAGACAACTACCTCTGGCAATCTTTGGGGTTGTCAGAAAGTAGTAGAGAATCATCAGGCAACCTTTGTAGAAGATTCTAGAGGAATTAGAAGTGTACTAATTAGTTCTCTGAGAGAGCAGCTGATGCATGGAACAGACTACCAAATTACATTAAAGCAAGTACTAGTTTAGATGCATTTTTAACAGCCTGGACACTTATTATATGAAATAGTGTTCTGGTATACTGGCAGGCCAAAAAGGCATTAATGCATGTGTTTGAAATATTTGTATGTATGTATATAAATGTCTTTCGATCTGTTTTTCGAATCATCCACAAACTATTTAATACATCACCTGAGATAGGGAAATATGTCATAAAAATACTAGAGAGGAATGGCCCCCAGGACCGTACCTGCAGGTCTCCCCTGACAATATCTCTTGGTTTAGACAGGCAGTACTTTATTCTCACAATAAAGGTCCCACCATCCATTCCCATTAAGTAGTGGTTAATAGTTAAATCTTCCATACATTTCAAAATCACATCATAGGGGATGGAATCAAATGCTCTACGAAGTCCAGGTAAACTGCATCAACAGAAAAACCCTTATTCAGTTAACAAAAAATACTTTCATAGAAACTTTTCAAGTTAGACTAACGACTAACAAGAACAGCCATATACAAATCCATGTTGGTAAAAACTATTAATCAAATTTAGTTCTTTTCTACTTTTTTTAGTAATGATTTTTTTTCAAAACGCTTAGATAAAATGCAAGTTAGGCTAAAAGTCTACCCAGGAGCAACTCCGAACATTATCAAAGTCATCTATGCATCTACAAAGAGAGCAATATTCACTTTCCAGATTCTTGGACTTTCTTTGCAGGAGAAAAAGAAGATTATTCAAATAATTTTAGCTAGGGTGAACTTTAAAGGTATAAAAGCTCCGAAATACCCATTCAGATGATGACCCAGGTACGCATTATATTCTGCATCCCAGGAAGAGCTTTGACTACTGTGTTTTCATAACAGGATGGCAAAAATGTTCGCATATGTATTTAATATTGAACTTGACCTGTGTAAGAATTTATTCATGCTAAACTATCACTGGAAACTGGGCATGTGTAGGCATCAATTAACTGTAGCAAAGAAGGCAATCATATAAAAAAAGTTACATCAACAGTGAACGAGACCTCAAACTTGGAAAGTAAAATGACTTGGAAAGTATGATGTAATAAATAGTTTCTCGGGTTACACTGTATGGATAAACAGATGGCAAGAAGTGAATTAAACAATCAGGTCTCATAAAGTATAGCCAGTAGGTAGTGAAGGAAAACTGCAAGCAGTGATGAAAAACTACGGTAATTTTAATTCTGCTTATGTAGAATAATTCACCACTATGTAACAGAGTCAAAAATTGTTACGTTTTATAAAAACATTTATTATTTGGTGTTTGTGTGCTTACAAGCAGAAGGAAAATGTGTTTTATGAAAAGTGTAATGTATGTTGGGTTCTTCAAGATGTAAAATGTAAAATAAGGTTTTTATATGAACAATACCCTGCCATCTTCCTTCCATATGACCTGAGTATTCTAAATTCATAAAAACGTATGATAAATCCATCCAAATATTCACAGCAGTCAAACCTCCTCCACTTTTGTCCCAGCCTTTATTTTTCTCTATAGTAAAACCAGACCAATGCAAGTCGAGCAGTACTGACTCCACTGAAAGTGTTGTAGATGTTCTCTGAAACAGCTGTCACTGCCACAGTCTAGTCCTATCCTTTACTTTTACTTATTCAGACTGTCTAACTCTGCAGTACCCATTTACTTTCAGTGGAGCCCAGGTGAGAAAACTGCTAACAAAGAAGCTATTTGTGAGGACATTTCAGTCTTTCAGAGTAATAAGGCACAGAAAGAATGAGCATAAAATAAATTTACAGTACATCTGTACAAACTGAAAATGTCACATGTAGTATGCCTCTGTGAGCATACCCACCACAACCATAAATCCTTGAGCAAGGCCACTGTTGTCATTTTAATTTAATTCAGACTGTCTAACTCTGCAGTACCCATTTACTTTCAGTGGAGCCCAAGTGAGAAAACTGCTAACAAAGAAGCTATTTGTGAGGACATTTCAGTCTTTCAGAGTAATAAGGCACAGAAAGAATGAGCATAAAATAAATTTACAGTACATCTGTACAAACTAAAAATGTTACATGTAGTATGCCTCTGTGAGCATACCCACCACAACCATAGATCCTTGAGTAAGGCCACTGTTGTCATTTTAATTTATTTTAGGTTTCTAATACCGTGAGAGGAATGGACCCCCTTCCTATGTCAAAGTATGATTAGCATTCATGAAATTAGTACTGTTTTAGTCTTTTAATGTTAGCTAAGTCTGCTCCTCTCAAGCACCTGCAACATGCTCAGAACTGACTCCTCCTGTAATTAATGCAAGGTTACACATACTGGTAACATATTTAAGTATGACTGTAAATTCTTTATTAGACCCATTGCTCCTAGTACTACTTTAACTGAGTATGTTTTTTTTCCTCACTCCTGCTGTTTCTGCCTGCAAATACTGATATTTTATGACTTTGTCTCTCTCTTTACATAACTCATTGTTATCACTAGGTCTAGCAGTTTCAGTGATCAATGCTACTTTTGTCTTTTTCAAGAACTACTTTATCTGGTTTTCTCATCTATTTTTGAATTGCTGGTAGTGAGTAATCCCATATAATGTACACCATCATTCTCAATAATGCATTGTGTTTTGCATTTCTAATGCTTCTCAGATGTTCTTCGTGTTACACTGTTGCAGTCATTACATTTGGGTAGTCAGCTGGCAGGTTGCCCTCAGTCAGTTTGATTAACAAAGTCTTGGGTCCTGCGTCGGTTGCTGTCCCTTCTTCCATGACGTCAGGTCGTCAGGGGTATAAAACATGCAGTCGACGCCATTACATCAGTCTTTCTTGCCGTGCGGTGCCCGAAGCAGAAGCAGTTCGCAAATGCCAGTTGGCCGACTCTTGAAATTTTCGTTTTCTAGTTTCAGAAATGAAGTCTTCAACTAAAAAGCTAAGTACCCCGTTGGGGAAACTTTTTCTTGCTCCTTACCGATGTCAGTAAAAGTTAATAATTGCATTACTTGTGGGAAGCAAATACCTCGTAAGGATTTTCATTTGTACTGTATTTCTTGCCTAGGCCCTGACCACGACGTACATTGCTGTCAGTTTTGTGCTAAATTTAATCAACGCACTATTAAACGTCGGTACATTTTTGCTTCTAAATATTTTGGCTCACGCTTTAATTATCCAGAAATCTTGCCGGTTAGCAATCCGACTAGCAGAATACATAAAAACCGCAAAGAAAAAGACAGGCCATTGAGGTCCAAAACTGATGGCAACGCTTCTCCTAAGCCAGTTCGCCGGTACTCAGTGAGGTGCTTTCACAGCCCCTGATACCCGCTACTTCTGATTCGCAGGCCTCTACTGAGACCCATTCGGAGTCCAGTATGCCGCGAGATGCTTCAATTATAGAACCCGTGGATGTCTCTACCTTAGATGGGTCCAGAGCCGCTGTGTAGGCACCGGCTTCTGAGGGTGTTTTCAGGCCTACAGATTTGTATATTAGACCTATGCCATCTTCAAAATTAAGGCCAAAATCTAACCCTATGACGAAAACAAACGACGCCTGGGACACATGTGCTGGCCCCCTATGCCTAAAAAACAAATGATCAAAATGGCTGAAGATTTAATTACTCTGATCAGGGCTAGCCAACCCCCCATTCTAAGAGGACCAGGCAAGACATTTGATTATGAATCTTCGGAACAGGATTCTATTTCTTCTGACTCTTCTAATGAACAGGATTTGTCTATACCTACTTATGAGGCTCTGATGCAGACAATTTCATTCCTTCTGCTTCTCCCCCTGACAATTTTTCTTTTGGGGAAACTTTACATACTTTAAGGGAACATTTCCACTGGGAAAGTAAGGATTTCTCTGAATCTAAAACGATACTTGGGGATTTTCTTCTTCTACCTCAGCATAAGCCTTTGGCTATACCTCCTGTTCTAGATATTGTTAATGATGTTTTTTCAGAATCTTGTATGGCTCCTGATTCTCTGCCTCCGGCTCCTTGTAAGCCAGACAGATAATACAGGGTTCCTGACTCCCACAAATTCCTTTGCAAAAATCCTATTGCAGATCCTGAAACCATTTCTCAGGGTCCCAAGGGCATTAAGGCTTCTACTGCTAAAAATCCTACCCCTTCTGATAGAGATTCCAGGGTGCTGGATAGATGGGGTAAGAAGGTTTACACTTCCGCAACCTTGGCAATCAGGGCTTTAAACTGTCAATTTCATATGCCTAAATATCAACAGCATATCATGGGACTGCTTAAACAGAAAATGATGTTGATTTCTGACTGTGTGGAAAATAAAGATTTACAGGATCTATTGCATTCAGCTGAACAAGTTGGAAAACATACTTTGCAATGTGGTTTTGATTCTTTGGAGGCCTCTTGCAGGGCTGCTGTAACTGGGTCTGTGCTAAGAAGGCATGCTTGGCTCAAAGAGCAAGCTCTGCTTGATCATGTTAAAGCAAAATTGTTGGATGCTCCTTTACAACAGGACCGTCTCTTTGGTAATAAGGCTGAAGAAGTTTTAAAAAAGATGGAAGATAAAGCTAAATCTATGCAAACTGTGAAAGATTTCTTACAAGTGCAACCACCAAGGTTTAGTAGTCATTGGCCCACTAAGAACTGGTCCTTTCCAGTTCCTTCGAGAGCCACTCAAGTCAAACCCAGACATTCCAAAGGCTCCAGGTTTCAGTCACAAGGGACTTTTACAGCAAAACAATGGGGTGCCTCCTCCTCCAAATCTGTAAACAACAAGACACCTCCCTATGGTAAGCAGTCTGAATGACTTCCGTTTACTCTTACCAAACACTTACTTTTAGTTGCCCCTTTGGGGGGAAAACTGGCACTTCATGCAAGAAACTGGCAGCTTATAACCCAGGACAAATGGGTTTTAAATATAGTATCCCAGGGATACAGATTTCATTTCCACACATTGTCAATCCCAAACGGATGGCCAGACCTGCCCCAAAATCAGTGGGCAGAGGCCCAGAAACAAGTACTGTCCCTCATGAACATAGGGGCTATTCAACCAGTACCAGAAGAGGAAAAGGGACAAGGTTTCTATTCAAGGCTTTTCCTGGTACCCAGAAAAGACAAGTCATGGTGTCCAATTCTGGACTTATCTACTCTAAACACATTTCTGGACATTCCAAAATTCAAGATGTTGACTCTTCAACAGTTACTTCCTATGCTAGGCAGAGACGCCTGGTTGGTAACTCTAGACTTAAAAGAGGCTAACCTGCATATCCCAATCAGGGAACCTTGTAGAAGATACCTCGGCTTCAAAGCAGGCTACTTGCATTACCAGTTCTCTCCACTGCCCTTTGGCTTATCTACTGCGCCCAGGGTCTTCACAAAGTGCCTGGCTCCAGTAATTGCATTTTGCAGGCAAAGAAATATTCAAATACATCCATACCTGGACGATTGTCTAATTCAGGCAGAAAACAGGGACATTCTTCTAAAACATCTGGCATTTGTAAAAAGGGTTCTAACTTGTCTAGGGTACACTATAAACAAAAAGAAATCACAACTGGTACCCACTCAAAAAATTACATTCCTGGGTACAAGTTTGAATACAACTGCCCAGATGGCCTACCTTACGCCAGAAAAGCAAATTCATTTGGTAACTTACTTCAAACAGGTGGCCACAACAACCCTGCTATCTGCAAGACAAATTCTGCAAGCCTTGGAGTTCATGGCCTCCTGCATTCTTCTAATTCCATATGCAAGACTGCATATGAAGAACCTTCAGTGGTACTTAAAAAGTGCATGGAGTCAACATTGTCACAGCCTGGAAACAATGATTCCTATCATACCTTGCCTGCAACTAGAGTTACTATGGTGGGCAAAGACCTGCCACCAAAACAAGGGACTGCCATTCTCTCCACCCCCTGCCGCCCAAACTCTAACTACAGACGCATCAGACTATGCTTGGGGGCGCATCTGGCAGGGACGTGCATTCAGGGCAAATGAAGTCCAAATCTAATGCACCTTCATATGAAACAAAAAGAAATGCTAGCTGTACAGAATGCACTGACAGCCTTCAAGGACTACCTTCATCCAGGACAATTAATGATAAAGACAGACAACACCACAGTTATGTCGTACATAAACAAGCAGGGGGGTACACACTCCTACCCCCTTTGCAGACTAGCCATGGCGTTGTGGAACACGGCCTTGAGCTATCAAATACAACTACAAGCTCAATTCCTGCCAGGAAAGCTGAATACTCTGGCAGACGAACTAAGCAGAAATCTCATGGACACACACAAATGGAAACTGGAACCACGGATTTTCAACATGCTGACACGCAAATGGGGGAGTCCAGACATAGATATTTTTGCTTCACCCCAGAACTATCAGTTGGACAAATTCTGCACAAAAACTCATCACAAAAAGCCTGGAAAGTGGATGCTCTATCCTTCAGCTGGAAAAAACTATCAGTCTACGCCTTTCCCCCTCTGCCTCTGCTCTCCAAAGTTCTACTAAAAGTCAAACAGGACAAACCAAAAATGATTTTGATTGCTCCAGACTGGCCTCGCCAACACTGGTACCCAATCCCGCACAATGTGTTACATCTTCCACTGTGGCACCTGCCTCAAACACCTTACTTACTGTCTCAGCAGAACAACCAAATTCTGCACACTCAGCTCCAAACTTTGAATTGTGCAGCATGGCTAATCACCTAAATTCATCCTTAGCATCCCTCAGCAAACCTGTGATAGATGTCATTTTGGAGGCAAGAAGGCCTAGTACTAGAAAATCTTATGCTGACAAATGGAAAAGATTCTGTGCCTGGAATCAATCACAAGGGAAAAGCACAGCAGTGCCCAATATTCCTCAGATTTTACAATACTTAACTGAGATGCTTCACAAGGGCCTGCCCTTTTCTTCCATAAAAATCCATGCCTCAGCCATTTCAGCTCATTACAACACAGAACCTCCCCTCTTCTCTCATCCTCTGCTAAAGCAGTATCTCAGAGGGGCCAAAAACGTAAGACTACCCAGGAGAGCTCCAAACTCTGCCTGGGACCTCAATTTTGTATTGGAAAAACTCACTCTCCCTCCTTTCCAGCCAGCTGCTACTGCAGACTTAAAATTTCTCTCATGGAAAACAGCTTTCCTTTTAGCAGTCACTTCAGCTAGAAGGATTTCCAAATTACAGGCTCTTATGGCAGTGGAGTCTTTCATCATTTTTCATGCGGACAGGGTGTCTCTCAGGACCAATCCATCCTTCATGCCTAAGGTGGTGTCCAGTGTGGCTCTTAATCAGACCATTCATTTGCCAACTTTCTTTCTCAATACACAGAACAAGGGGGAGCGAATCCTGCATTCACTGGATGTGCGCAGACAACTTAGATTTTACTTAAACAGGACGAAATCTGAAAGAAAATCTGAACAACTACTGGTGGCATTTGCTGCAGGGGCAGAAGGGAAGGCTATTTCAAAGCAGACTATTTCCAAATGGATAAGCCATTGTATTCGTTTCTGCTACATGCACCATGGTAAAACTATCCCCCAGGGGCTCAGATCTCATTCCACCAGGGCTGCAACTACTTCTACAGTCTTTCTCAGAGGTGTTCCAATCAGAGACATTCTAGAAGCTGCTACCTGGAGCTCAGTTCATACATTCACCAAACATTACCATTTACCTTTCTTCTCTAATTCCAGAGCTGGCTTTGCCACTGCTGTCCTGCAGGGCCTTATAGCTGGTCCTAATGCTGTATAATTTCCTCAACCCTACCACAGCTCTGGGAATCTACAAAAAATGTAATGACTGCAACAGTGAAACACAACGAACATAGTACAGTTGTGTACACTTACCATAAATGTAGATGATCGAGTGTATTCACTGTTGCAGTCCTGGTTACCCTCCCCCTCCAGCCCCCTATTTATCTCTGACTATACCTATACTTTCTTTCACTATGCTTATAGGCCCTTTTGGTATATTTGCTTTTGGGATTGGAGGTATATTTTTTGTGTTTTTAATTTTATTTGCTCCCCATTTGGGGGGCACCTGACATCTGGGGCAAGAAAAACTGATGTAATGGCGTCGGCTGCATGTTTTATACCCCTGATGACCTGACATCATGGAAAAAGGGACAGCAACCGACGCAGGACCCAAGACTTTGTTAATCAGGCCAACTGAGGACAACCTGCCAGCAGATTACCCAAATGTAGTGACTGCAACAGTGAATACACTCGAACATCTAAATTTATGGTAAGTGTACACAACTGTACTTTACTTTTATATTACAGTGTTTGCACAATCCCCACTGCAAGAGTCTTGCCATGTTACTGTGCCTTTCAGGTTGGGACAGGCTCCGACTCCACAACAACAAAGGCCTCCAGCCCTGTACAGCACTGTCTTCTGAATTACTTCCAGCTTTCATCAAGTAATTTGTTTGTTAAATGGTTAAGTTAAACTACTCCACAAGCCTCTTTCAGTCATGACACTGAGTGAAAGTAAACACAATTAACTTATTCTGACATGCAGATAGCAGTGAACACCCAGATAAGTTCATACACATACAGACAACATACTTCAGTGTTATAGACTACAAAGAAGGTGGCCTTAAATCAAATTACAGCTGTTAAAACAAAATTAAATGTTTATTAAATGTCTGATTTATTTTTATATAATGTCCAACAGGGACATTTATCCTACTTACCTTCCAACTCTTTCAATGCCACGGTCTGCGTCAGACTTCTTGACGTGGTGGAAAAAACAGGCTTTTTCACGAGGTGGGGTCTTCCAAATGCGTCGAAATTCTTCAGCCTAGTAAAAAGGTAAAGTTTAAACTATTATTTCAACTATGATCATTTTTTTCTGGTTTCTTTGCCAGAATTTACAGTTGACAAGACTGTAATGTAGACAATGTTTTCCTCACTGTAAAAACAAAATAGTACAGCTGAACAAGCTGTCATCTTAACATGCACAGGAGACAAACAAGAAAAATATACTACACGTCTTCCAAGATTACTATCAGAACAAGCTAATCATTAGTTTTCCTCAAAAATAAACTTGACACATACGTAAAGAAACATTGACACGGGGCAATGACAATGAAACTTCATGAACAGCAGCAACTGATAAGCCTGATAACCAAACATATGAAACTGTGACCTTAAAAGAACAAGTAAACAGTATTTATTTGGTGTAGGTAGACCAGGATGGGGGCACCAAGAGGTGTGGTGGGGGGCACCGTGGAGCCCTTTTGCCTAGGGCACCAGTTGACCTAAGGCCGCTCCTGACGTGAACTACTGTCATCAGAATCGGGGAACAAATTAAATATGTCTGACATCACTTTCAGTAGCCGACAAACTTCCAAAAAGTTAGGGTTCCGCACTTTAACTCCTCATAACTATGTGCTAAAAAACTGAAACTAGGGAGTAGTCAAAAGCTTTAGGCTTCTATCAACAACAGATATAAAACAGAAGGCTACTTTTATAGAAACTGCTTCTAAAAGGAACAGAGAAGAAGGTGGCACAGCCCAATGAAAGGAGTTGCCTAAAAAAATACAGTCTCAAAAGAAAACTGAATTACAACTTTATAACTTTTCTGCTGTTGTCAAGACAATGCAGGAATACAGACAAAGGCTCCTGTCCAATACACACAAAGCATAAATTTCAGAAAAATAAGTAAAATGCTTAATACAACAAAATGAAGAAACAAAAAACACCACTAAGTACATAAACTCCTCTCAAGTGACTATTAAGCAACAGCAAAAAAAAAAAAACAAAAACAAAAAAAAAAAAAGCATTAATATGATAGAAAGCACAGGCAGCAATAATGCAACAATCAGCATCACTTTAGGTGCTACAAGCCTCCATGACAACCTTATAAACTACAAGTCCTCAAAACTCAGGTATTGGGCAGATCTGTCAGATGAAACCTGCAGTGGGACAAAGCACACGTCTTACAGAAAATATTCTTCTTCTTTCAGCTGCTGCCATTGGGGATCGCCACAGAGAATCATCGGTTTCCTTTTCTTCCTGTCCTCAGCATCTTGCTCTGTCACACCAGCCACCTGCATGTTCTTTCCCAACATCCATAAACCTTATCTTACGCCCTCCCTCTCTTCCTTTTACCTGGCAGCTCTAGCCTTAGCTTCTTTCTCCCAATATATACCAAGCATCACTCCTCAGCACGTGTCCAATCCAATGCAATCTCACCTCTGGCTTTGTCTCCAAACTGTCCAATCTCAGCTGACCCTCTAATATACTCATTCCTAATCCTGTCCATCCTAGCCACACCCAATGCAAACCTTAGCATCTTTAACTCTGCCACCTTCAGCTCTGACTCCTGTCTTTTCATCAGTGCCACCATCTCCAACTCATACAACATAGATGGTCTCACTACCACCTCGTAAACTTTCCCTTTCACTCTTACTGGTACCAGTCTATCAAAAATCACTCCAGACACCCTTCTTGAACTCTTTTCTTTACCTCTCTTCCACACTCACCATTACCCTGAACTGTTGATCCCAAGTATTTAAACTCATCCACCTTCGCGAACTCTACTCACTGCATCCTCACAATACCTCTGTCCTTCCTCTCATTCACACATATATTCTGTCTTAGTCCTGCTGACCTTCATTCCTCTTCTCTCTAGAGCATATCTCCACCTCTCCAGGGCCTCCTTAACTTGTTCCCTACTCTCACTACAGATCTCAATGTCATCCACAAACATCATAATCCACGGGGACTCCTGTCTGATCTTGTCTGTCAATCTGTCCATCACCACTGCAAATAAGAAAGGGCTCAGAGCAGATCCTTGATGTAATCTCACCTCCACCTTGAATGCAACTCCTATCGCAGACCTCACTACCGTCACACTGCCCTCATACATATCCTGTACCACTCTTACATACTTCTCTGCCATTCCCTACTTCCTTATACAATATCACAACTCCTCTCTATGCAGCCTGCATATGCTTTCTCCAAGTCCACAAAGACACAATGCAACTCCTTCTGACCTTCTCTATACTTCTCCATCAACACCCTCAGAGCAAACATCACATCTGTAGTGCTCATTCCTGGCATAAAACTGTACTGCTGCTCACTAATCATCACCTCCTTTCTTAATCTATCTTCCACTACTCTTTCCATAACTTCATGCTGTGACTGATCAGTTGTATTCCTTTGTAGTTACTACAGCTCTGCACATCACCCTTGTTCTTAAATTGTTACCAATACACTTATCCACTCCTCAGGCATCCTCTCACTTTCCAAGATTTCGTTAAACAATCTGGTGAGAAACTCCACTGGCATCTCTCCTAAACATGACATGCTTCCAGAAGTATGTCATCTGGACCAACAGCCTCTCCATTCTTCATCCTCTTCATAGCTGTCCTTACTTCCTCCTTGCTAATCTGTTGCACTTAATGATTCACTATCCCAACATCATCCAGCCTTCTCTCTCTCTCACTCTCTCTCATTCTCTTCATTCATCAGTCCCTCAAAGTAGTCTTTCCATATGCTCAACACACTGTCCTCACTTGTGAGTACGTTTCTCTCATTATCCTTTATCACGCTAACCTGCTGCACATCTTTCCCAGCTTGGTCCCTCTGTCTAGCCAACCGGTATGGGTCCTTTTCTCTCTGCTTAGTGTCCAACCTTTCATACAACTTGCCATACATCTTATCCTTAGCTTTTGCCACCTTCTCTCTTCACCATACGTCTCATTTCCATGTACTCCTCTCTACTTTCTTCATCTCCCTGACAATCCCACTTCTTCCTTGCCAACCTCTTCCTCTGTATACTCTCCTGCACTTCCTTCTTCCAACACCAGGTTTCCTTGTTCTCCCTTCCTCTGTCCAGATGTCACACCAAGCACCTTTCTAGCTGTCTCCCTTACCACCACTGCTGTAGTTGCCCACCTATAGCTATCTGGTAACTCTTCACTGCCATGCAGTGACAACTCTTCCCTGCACTCTACCTCTCAATCATCCTTTTTAAACTTCTACCATCTAATCCTTGGCACTGCCCTCACTTCTCCTCCTACATACCATCAATTTCCAGCTTCATAAACATCACTCTGTCTGACACTCTTTTCACCTCCAAAACACTCTTGACACACTGTTCCTTCAGAATAACTCCTACCCCATTTCTCTTCCCATCCACACCATGGTATAACAATTTGAACCTACCACTGATACTTACTCCCCTTCCATCTGGTCTCTAGCACGCACAATACATCGACCTTCCTTCTCTCCATCATATCAGCTAGCTCACTCCCTTTACCAGTCATACTGCTGAACATTCAAAGTTCCTAACCTCACTTCACACTCCTAACCTTCCACCTCTCCTCCTGCCTCCAGGCATGCCTTCCCCCTCTTCTCCCTCTTCTCTGGCCAACAGTAGCCCAATTTCCACCAGCAACCTGTTGGCTAACAGTACTAGTGGCGGTAGTTGTTAATCCGGGCCTCGACCAAAATCTGTATTATCATTTGTGTGACATCCAGAAAATATCCCAGTGAACTCCCACCAAATAATGTGATGTCTCCCACTATCCTGGGTCAGTAATTAAGGAGCTTCAATCCTCAGTACTGACTCTATTTTGAGACTGTTACTTAAACAGGAGTACTATTTCACAGTTTTTCTCTCTAACAGTACAACAGGAACACACTCTATAACCTGGGACTGGACTGTACACTTCTGTCCACTCCTAATGTAACTCCTTATTACACACAACAGAGCAATGTGTCCTAGTTTAAGACCTCTGATACACTCACACTTAAATAAATTAAATCTCACACATCCAAACACTTCAGGAAAAGTCTGACATAGATTTCCAGCAGTGTCCCTTCCCCAAAATAATAGGGTAATCCTGCCACCAATCAGAGGGTCTTCATGCCCTTTTAAAGGGGTGTCCAACTACGAAAATTAGACATTAAAACAAATGATAGCAAATGACCTAAGTAGCCAGGCTTTCGGGGTGGCCCAGGAAGTTATCAAGGCAAGTATAAGCATTCTTCAATCACTAAAGAAAAAGCATTTTGAATCTGAGAACCACCAGGGAGGTGTTCAAAATGGATAGATCCAAGTGCCCTCTTTTCTGGGAACAGGGAATCGGCTGGAATAAAAGCCTTTGCCTGTTTGATCTAAGGGGATAGGTTCTACTGCCCCCTGGGATATGAGAGTTTGAACCTGTTTCAATGCCTCTGGCCACTGATTTCGAGGTACGTCTGGGTACCCTCTCGGAATTGGGAGTTCACTGAAAGAGAATTTGTATCCCTGACAAATGATCTTTAAGACCCACTGATCCTTTGTTACAGAAAGCCAATTTTCGTTGAAGAGGGAGAGCCTTCCTCCTAGCTTTTGGTGAGTGAAGGGAGGGGGAGTCATTGGGAGTTTTTGCCACAGAAGGGTGGCTTAGAACTCCCTGCCTTTGGGGCAGAAGTGGTCCACTGTTTGCTTCTCTGCTGGCCCTGGGATAGGGGCCTGGATGGTTTGTCCCTGCGGGACTTACCTTGGCCCTGTCTGCTAGGTGCAGGGAAGGACCAGTGCTTAGAGGGAAAGTTCCTGCTAAACCTGGGAGCTTGAACCTGAAATAAATCTTTTATTGTTTGCATAAATTTTGCTTTGTCTTTCATCTTTTTAAGCACCTCTTCTGCTTTTACTCCAAACAAGCGGTCCTTATCCAGGGGTGCATCAATTAGTTTAGACTTGACATGATCAGGGAGAGGTTGTTCCTTCAGCCATGCATGTTTCCTAACGACAGATCCTAAAACTGCTGCCCTGCTAGAGGCTTCTAGGGTGTCATATCCACAGTGTAATGAGTGTTTGGCCAGTTGATAAGCAGAGTGCAGTAAATCTGCTAACTCTTTTGAACTGGGAGAGTCAGGAAAGGTAGAAATAGTTTGTTTTAATAGTTCAAAAGTGTGCTGTTGATATTTTAACATATGGAACTGACAGTTGAGTGCTCTAATAGCTTACGTTGCAGAGGTGTGTACTTTTTTACCCCATCTGTCCAGACCTCTGGAATCCTTGTCTGAAGGAATAGGATTCTTGGCAGAACTAGTCTTAGCTCCTTTAGGTCCCTTGGTAATGACCTCTGGGTCTGCAGCAGGATTTCTGTACAGGTATTTGTGAGAATCCGGTACTCTGTAATATCTGTCAGGTTTACTGGGAGCAGGTGGGAGGGCGTCCTGGGCTAAGTTGGATTCATGGAAATCATCCATCACTTCTAAAATAGGGGGATGGCCAGGGATCTGTGCTGGGGCATGTCCAGAAACTCTCTAAGTCTTTTCTTAGACAGGGGGAAGCCCTGATATTCCCATTGGAAATGTTCCTTGAGGGTGTGAAGAGTTCCCCCAAAGGAAAGGTCCTCTAGAGGGGAGGCAGAAGGCATGGATTCCTTTGCATTTGAATCCTCATAAGCAGTCAGAGATTGCTGTTCCTCTTCAAGATCTGAATAGTCAGATTTCTCAGAATCCTGTTCTGTCATAATTTCTGGAGAAGGCCTAAGGGTGCCTTTTCCTTTTAGAAGTTGTGGCCTAACTACCCCAGAAAAGGGAGATAAGATCATCATTCCTTTTTGAGCACTTGTGCTTGGGGTGATGAAGCAAGAGCAAGATGGTGGATAGTAGCAGATTTTCTAGGAGTGGCCTAGCTTCTAGGTCTGACAGAATCCGTCGGTCTGACAGAAACAGTAGTCGGATGAGAAGACATTGTTTTTTGTCTAGATTCGGTAGTGCGAAAGGCCTCCTAGGAAGCCGGTGCCTGCATCACGGCTCCGGACCCAACCGAAGCAGAGACAGCCAAAGGCTCGGAAGACGATGAAGATTTCTGTGGCATACTGGACTCCAAAAGGGTCTTGGTAGAGGCTTGTATAGATATCGAATCGGGCATCAGGGTCTGTGAAAGTGCTTCACTGAATTCCAGAGAACTGACGACCTGCTTAGAGGTAGAGTCATCAGAAGGCTTAGCCTTGTGTAGTCTGTCTCTATCATTATCTCTGCGTTTTTTCGGAATGTCCATGGATTGATGGCTGACAGACGCCATTTCGGAATGTGAAGATGGAACATGAAAATAATTGTCTACAATAAGGGCTATATGGCGAATGGTTCTCGCATTAAAGAAGGCACAGAACCGGCAATGGGGGAGATCGTGGTCTGGGCCTAAACAAGTGACTCAGTAAGAATGGAAGTCTCGGTGTGGGATCTGCTTTCTACAAGCTAGACAATTGTTAACTTTTTTGGACATCGGTTAGTGCAAGAAAAAATGGTCCTCAACGGGGTACTTCGCTTTAGACGTTTTCAGCTGAAATTCAAACTCTGGTAGCAACCGACTGGCACTCGTGCAAATTGCTTATGCTACAGGCTCCACGGCAAGAAAGACTGATGTAATGACACTGGCTGCCTTGCTTTACAGGCGACTGCAGCCGACGCAAAAAAAACTGACTCTGGTATTCGGGTCGGCCAAGGGCTACCGCAGCAGGGATAACCCACAGGTGATGGCTGCAACAGTGAAACATGAAGAACATCACTGACTGACCAGCCACAATGCAAGTTAATAAAAATATTTAATAATGAGCAAAATTATTAAAAATACAAAACAGTAATTCCCAATAAATAAACAGAACTCAATCACCAGGAAAATAAAATTAATACCATAGGATAGAAATCCAACATTCGGAAAAACTCTAACTGATCTGATTAGCTATAATTTTCCTATCTGACTAAAGAACACTGTCCTTGGTCTAAACTAAATTACTACAACAGAGCAAAGGCAGGCTTACAGTTCAGTTATTATCTGCAATTATACAGAGCTGAGTATATATTTTTTTGGTTATAGAGTTTAATTGTTGCTTAGATCTGTGTTGAAACTGTTGTCTCAATGTTCTGAGAGACTGATCGGCAAATATACAGAGTTGAGAATATTTTTTTGTTTTAAAGTTTGTACTGTTAGTTTTTGCTTAGATCTCTGTTGAAACGGTTTTCCCCACTCCACCCCATTTTCTGCTGTGTCTTCAGTTGGCTTAGTAACAGCTGCATTCAAATTGCTGGAACCTGTGTTCTGAGAGGCTGCCTTATATATTATCTGCAATTATACAGAGCTGAGTATATTTTTTCTGGTTATAGAGTTTAATTGTGCTTAGATCTGTATTGAAACTGTTGTCTCACTGTTCTGAGAGACTGATCGGCAAATATACAGAGCTGAGAATATTTTTTTTTGGTTTTAAAGTTTGTACTGTTAGTTTTTGCTTAGATCTCTGCTGAAACTGTTTCCCCCACCCTACCCCATTTTCTGCTGTGTCTTCAGTTAGCATAGTAACAGCTGCATTCAAATTGCTGGAACCTGTGTTCTGAGAGGCTGCCTTACATATTACCTGCAATTATACAGAGCTGAGTATATATTTTTTTGGTTATAGAGTTTAACAGTTGCTTAGATCTTTTGGTTATAGAGTTTAACTGTTGCTTAGATCTGTGTTGAAACTGTTGTCTCACTGTTCTGAGAGACTGATTGGCAAATATACAGAACTGAGAATATTTTTTTGGTTTTAAAGTTTGTACTGTTAGTTTTTGCTTGGATCTCTGCTGAAACTGCTTTCCCCACCCCACCTCATTTTCTGCTGTGTCTTCAGTTGGCATAGTAACAGCTGCATTCAAATTGCTGGAACCTGTGTTCTGAGAGGCTGTCTTACATATTATACAGAGCTGAGTATATATAGAGTTTAATTGTTGCTTAGATCTGTGTTGAAACTGTTGTCTCACTGTTCTGAGAGACTGATCGGCAAATATACAGAGCTGAGAATATTTTTTTTGTTTTAAAGTTTATACTGTTAGTTTTTGCTTAGATCTTTGTTGAAACTGTTTTGTCCCCCCACCCTCCCTATTTTTGGTTTGTAGTTTAAATTTGGTGGCTTTTGCAGTTGCCTGCCCCACTGTAGATTTAATCTGGGACACTACCCCGTCCCATCTCTTTACCACATTCTACCTAATAAACTCTTTCTGCACTTGCTTTTAGTCCTTTTTAATTTAATTGCATTTTTTAAACTGTGTTTGGTCTAATATTGCTGCATACTCAAGTGTGCTAGTTTGCACTGCATGTGAATTGTTTTTTACTACTGTTTTTGCTATTTTTCTGTAAAAAAAAAAAGCTGTAAGCCTTTTTCCTACCTTTCCTGTAACTAGTGTTCCAGATACAGATTTGCTGTATCCAGGACTATATGTAAGCTTCTCAGTCCCCCAAGCCTTTCTGTGTTGGAGGGAAGCCTTAGCTTATCAGTGGGAGTGGTAAGCACTAGGTAACCTGTCTACCACATAAGTAGTGGTTCTGGCCCAGAATTTGTAGTTGTTGGCCGTTTGGGCAATCTCTTCCACCTCTCTCAACTTTCTGATTTGAAAGCCTGTATTTGCACTTGTTTCTGTCCTGTAACTCATCTAGTGCAGATACAGATTCTTAGTTTTAGCACTTAAGTTTGCTTGTTCATGCTCAGCACTTGTTCAGAACTTGTAAGCACTAAATAAGCTACTAATTACTATAGCACTCTATCTTCTTCATTACCTAGAGGAAAACAGTTTTTGTACTTACTTTTCTCACTTGCTTAGAGAAAAACAGTTCTTGTACTCACTTTCCTCACTTATCTAGAGGAAAAACCCTGCAACTCTCTTTTTGCGCGGTCTTGCGCACAGAGCAGCGCCGGTTAGCTGGGGTATACTATTCCCGGCCCCACAAAGTCTGCACTGTAAATTTTCCCTTAGAACTAGGCAAGCCTCAACTCAAGTGCTTCAGATCAGCTGCTCTTATTGCAGCACTTGCAAAACAGAAATCAGCACTTGTCCTAATCTCCTAGACAGCACTATTATTCTCCAAATTTCCTAGACAGCACTATTATAATATAGCATAAGACCCTCGATCGTCTGCAGGACTTAAGTTCAATTTACTCTTCAAAGCATGTCCAGAGGTCAGCTTCAGGTGTACTCTCCAGTTCATCTGGTGGAATTGGGCATCCTGAGGCAATGTCCCAACTGCCTCATGTATACAGACAACCCTCTCCTCTTACCTCTAGACACAAACACTTGTGAGAGATGCAAATACACAGCCAGACTGGAGGCTAAGCGCTCTCAACCCATGATTGTAACAGAAAGTCAAGAGGATAAGGGACACACTTGCATCACACCACCTGTCACACATGAATCTACAAAACAAGCATCGGCAAAACATATGCATAAATACACAAAAACATATTCGGAGGCACTAGGTACCAATCTGAAAAAGAAACAGTGCCCTCCAAAGCAGACAAGCAAGCAACCTGCACCCCCAAACACAAGCCAGAAAACACATAATTGACCTCAGCAGTGTGCCTCACAAAAGCCCTTAAGGCAAAACACCATACCTAACACGCTATAATAGGAGACTCTATTGTAAGGCACACGGATGTTCCACTCACCAGGCTGAACAAGGAGAAGGTTACTGTCAACTGCCTGTCGGGTGCTCGGATCCGCCACATAACACAGGCACTTAGGTCACTCCAGAACAAGTACAAGTATGACGCTGTCATTGTACATGTTGGTGTAAATGATCTAAGATGTACCTCCCTGGACTACATGAAAAGAGACATTGAGGAGCTCTCTGATCATGTAGCCCAAGCTGGTATGACCCTGACCTTGAGTAGCATACTACCTTCACCTAGAATGATACCACAATACAAAGACAACATGATCAGTTTCAACAATTGGCTAAGCTTCTGGTGTCATTCTAAGGGGATCCAGTGTTTGTCTGCCTGGGATGACATGATAGACAAGCCTCGCTGTTTTGCCAGAGATGGGTTGCACCTGTCACCCCTAAGCTCTTGCCGTCGCCATAGTGCCTTTTTTAGGCACGGCTCAAAGGACAAACCAACCACCGTAACCAGCACAGGTAACCAAAAACTAAGGGTAATGCTACTCAACGCCAGAAGTCTCAACCTCAAAATGCACACACTCGAGGCTCTCCTCAGCATGTAGGAAAATCAATGTTTGTGCAGTGACAGAAACCTGGTTCAAGGCTCAAGAGAGCACCCCAGCACTGCCAGGTTACAATTCATATCATACCTTCCAGCCTCAGTTATCGGATCGCAGTACAAAGGGCGGAGGTGTATCCATATTCATCAAGGATACCCATATCGCCAGGTTAGTAGCGCAGCATGATGCCCCAGAGATCATCCATGCACAACTATCAGCAGGCAAAACCACATTTCAAGTTGTAGCCGGTTATAGATCGCCCACCATGTCCCAAGATGCTCACTCTGCATTCCTTGAGACATTGGAAAATATAAAGGTCCTACCCAACACCATAATCTTGGATGATTTCAACTACCCTGGAATAGACTGGGCAAACTACCAATGTTCCAACTGCTATGTTCAGCGATTCATAGAATTTATAAATTCAAATGCCCTTGAACAATTAGTATGTTCCTCCACTAGAGGGGACAACATATTGGATTTAATCATCACAAATATGAGCGCCCATTGTACCACACCCGTTATCACTCCCTCCTTGGTCAGATCCGACCACAAACTGATAACCCTGGACATCCTCACCCCTCCACCTCCCCCAGTCAAAGAAACCATAGTCAAAAACCTTTCCAAAGCAAACTTCAAACTACTTGCATCTGAAGTGGAAAGCTACACTATTCCCTTGCAGAAGGATAATGATATCCAGGATGCGGAATCCTACACCAAAACACTCTATATGCATCTTCAGGATTGCATGGACCGTGCTATCCCAAATAAAACCAAGACTCCTTCCTCAATCAAGAAGAAACCAGTCTGGTAGACGCCGGCCATAAGCAAACTTTACAATAAAAGGAGGAGACTTATACAAAAAAAGGCCAAATCTCATGTACAAAAATCATCCCTGATCAGCATTAGTAAGAAATTGAAGGCCCTCATCAACTCAACTAAAGCTAATTTTGAAAAGAAAGTTGCCAAGGATAACCATAAGGCCTTCTATGGCTACATCAAAAACCTAAATGGCAAAGCTCAGGTCTGTTCTGAGCTAGTACAAAATGGAACAAAATACATTGACCCTTCTGACATTGCCATCATCTTGGCTGACCGGTTCAGTGCAAATCCCCCCCCCCCCCCACCACCACCACCACCTAGAGGGCCTATTACCATTCCAGGGGATTGTGTAAGTCCAATTATTACTGATACATTGGTTAACAAGGCTCTATCTAAAGCTAAAAACACTGCCTCCATGGGACCAGATGGTGTCCCAGGCTGTCTCATATGCGAGCTCCAAAAGGAATTAACCCCGCATCTTAATACCCTGTTCAGTCGCAGCCTCTCCACAGGGTACGTGCCTATAGAATGGCGCACTGCAACGGTGGTCCCACTACACAAGGGTGGGGCCACAACTGACCCTGGGAACTACTGACCAATAAGCCTGCCCAGTCTGATCTGTAAGGCTATGGAGCGAATCATTATGGAACTCATAAATGGAGAGATTGGGAACCTCCAGTTGCTGGACCCCACACAGTTCGGCTTTGTCAAGGGTAGATCATGCCTCCTGAACCTGGTGGATTTCTTTGAGACAGTTACTCCGGCTATAGATAAGGGAAAGGAGGTACACACGGCTTACCTTGATCTTGCTAAAGCATTTGACACCATTCCCCATTCAGGTATTATTGATAAGCTCACCAGCCTGGGCATAAACTCTTACGTCACAAGATGGATCGCAAACTGGCTCTCAGACAGATCCCATAAAGTAAGAGTAGCGGGATCTATGTCCGAATCCAGACCAGTAACGAGTGGTGTACCTCAGGGCTCTGTCCTGGGGCCCCTCCTGTTTGGCATATACTTCTCAGAAGTACAGGAAAGCACTGAAGGGCTGTGGTTGACTAAGTTTGCGGACGACTGCAAACTGGGTGCTATAATAGAGTCTCTGGCCGACATGGAGATCCTCCAGAAGGGCCTAAATGAGACTGATGCATGGTGTCAAAGCCATGGTCTCAAGCTAAATACAAAAAAATGCGTAGTACTCCCCTTTGGAAAAAACAGAGTACCCGCAAACTACAACATAGGAGGTAATCCCCTGAAATCTGAAGAAGAAATAAGGGATCTAGGGATCCAAGTAGACAGCCAGCTTTCCTTTGATAACCATGTTGCCAAAGTGGTTAGAAAATCCTTTTATGTGACCCATCTGATCATGAAAGGGTTTGCATCAAGATCTAAGGATGTAATGGTGCCCCTCTACTCTTCCCTCATCAGACCCATTATTGAGTACAATGCACCAATTGCAATGTACCTGGCTAGACATCTCCGGCAGCTGGAGAGACCACAAAGGTACCTAACCAAGAGGATTACTGGCCTTAAACAGTTGCCCTATGCAGCACGATTGAAAAAGCTAAGACTGTTCTTTGCTGCATACCGCTTTCTCAGAGGCGGTCTCTGTCTAACGTACAGCCATGTCCAACCCAGAACTGTTGAACATGCTCCATCTTAGCAAATCCAAATCTACTCGAGCTATATGCTCTAGGGATATAAACCTCAACACAACAATGAATAGAAGATGCTGGAGGGATAGATTCCCTTCGCAGATACTTCCCTTACTATGGAACAGGGTCCCGATCTACATAAGACAGAGCCCCTCACTATCACTCTTCAAAAGGAACCTTGATGAGTGGATGGGTAACAAAGTTCACAGCGGGGATCACAGCAACAGCACTACTAGATAGGGGCCAAGGGTACTAGCTGCTAGTACAAGGTTCTAGGGAACTACTAAAGGGGCGGTAAATACCGCACAAAGTGGCTGGGCTAACATATGCCTTCGGGCAGATAGTCCAGTACCAACCTATGAACCTATGGCGAGTCCTTTTGGGTATCCACTGCACAATACATCTGTGAACAACTGACAACTGTAACTGAATGTTAACGGTGTTCAGCAGGCTCTTTTATAGACTACTCCAACTATCACAACTGTTCTGGTTCTAATTTTCATTTCATATTTTGAAAATTAGCAAACAACTGTTTACTAAAGTTCCTTCCAGGCATTCAGCTTTTGACAGTAACACACAGCAACTATCAACTTTCCGAAGACATCATCTGCAGATCAGCTGAATCTGAGCCAGGTTGCCTAACATACATACAACAAATATTTCAAGCAAGGGCATTAATGCCCTTCTAGCTTGCCAATATACCAAAAAACTTGTTCCCATAATAAGTGTCCAAGCTGTTCTTAAATATCTAAACTAGTACTTGCTTTAATGTAATGTGATAGTCTGTTCCATGCATCAGCTACTCTGTCAGAGAACAAATTACTACACTTCTCATTCCTATAGCATCTTCTACATAAATTGTCTGATGATTCTGTAGTATTTTTGATAACCTCAAACATTCCTAGAGGTAGTCTCTAAATGCCCTATGTACTTGAATAAGATCTCCTCTTAGATATCTATAAAAGACTCTGCAAGTTCAGATATTTTAGTCTTTCATAACTTAAATTTTCACATCCATGGATGCTCTTGGTATATTTCCAATTTATTGTTTCCAGTTTACTCATGCTTGTTTTCTTACTGGGTTTACATATTGTTATTCCATACTCAAGCTTGGGTCTAATTTAACTAACAGACAATGACTTATTCATTTTTGATTTCCTAGACTTTATAAATCTTTTTATACAACCTGTAGTTCTAAAACTATTATTAACCAACTGGTTGATATGATTAGAAAACACTCATAGGTGAATCCACCCATACACCCAGGTCCTTAAATAAGTCTACAGTTTTAATCACTATGTGCTGTGTTAAACATTCACCTTTTAATTTATGTCTCCCATATCTCATATGCTTAGTTTTGATGTATTTATCAGCATATTATTCTCCTGTGCCAAAATAGTCAATTTAGACAGGTTATTTTGCAGACATGTCTTATCTGTAATGCATGTAATCAGTTTATCCAATTTCAGATCGTCTGCATAAAGACTGTAGAACACCTCAGATGAAAAAGTTAGGTTTGAAAGATACAATCTAAACAAGTAAGGGCCTAGGACACAGACCTGTGGGACACCCTGACTGTAACCAAGGATTTCGCCTGTCCAGTTGCTGTATGATTGCCATATCCTACTTGTATGCCATGTAGTTATTCATCTTATCAAGACTACATCAGTACCTAGTTGTACTAATTTATTGATCAATGTTTTGTGTATGACCCTGTCAAATGCTGAAGTTAAATCTATACAAACTGCATCACAGCACCACAATTTTTCATTTACAGCTGTTTTTATATTGTTACAGAACATCATGATGTCCTTGAAGGATGCATCTGCAGTCCTAACATATGGGTTGTCCTGCCTCAGGCAGCCCTTCGGTCAGCCGGATTCCAAAGTCTGGGTCTGGCCTCGGCTGATGTCGCACTTCACCCGACGTCATAGCTCCTGGGGTATAAAGGCATCAGCAGACGCCATTTTCCTCAGTCTTTCTTGCCGCACGGTGCCCGAAGCAGAAGCTGTTCGCAAGTGCCGGTCGGTCAGATCCAGAGATTTCTACTACCGAAGACTTTTAAAAAAGCTAAGTACCCCGTTGGGGACTCTTTCTTGCCTCAGCCGATGTCAGACAAAGTACATAATTGTTTAACTTGTGGGAAACAAATACCTCATAAGGATTTCCACTCTTACTGCCTTCCTTGCTTAGGCACAGACCACGACGTATCAGTTTGTTTAGCCTGCGCTTCCTTCAACTGACGGACACTCAGACGTCGGTCGGAGTTCGCAGAAGAGTTTTTTGGCTCCACTTTTGCATATAAAATGCCGTTGGAAATTCCGACTACTCATTTAGCTAAAAAACGCAAGGAAAAGGACCGACACTCGCGGCCCGCAGTTTCGGCTGAAACCACGGTTAGGCCTACCGCGAGTGTCTCGGTTTCGGCTGAAACCGAGACCTCGGTTCTCCCTTCGGCCGAAAGCATGCCTCCGATAACCGAGGCCACACAGGCCATGGCTGAATCGGCTACAGAAATTACTGCTGCAGAAGCAGGCACCCAAAATTTGTCTGACACTATTCCGTTAGACATCTCTACTCCTGCACGTGGGGCTGCCAGACCCCCTGCTTCTATGTCTATCAAGGCTTTCTCTAGGGCTAAAGCAGCCAAAATTTCCAAGGCCTTACCTACTAAAGCTCCCTCTCACAGGCCTACCTCTAGTTCCCAGATTCTCAGCCTTGCTGAGGACCTTATTTCTTTGATCAGGGGTTCCCAACCTCACCCAGACAGGGCCTCTCAACCCCCTCCTGATAAGAGGCCTAGGACTGAACCCCCTGAACCTCTCTCTTCGGACTATTCCTCGGATTGTTCAGATTTATCTGACCATCAGGAAGGCCCATACTCACCTTATGAGGATTCTGATGCAGAAGACTCCATTCCTTCTGCTTCCCCTCCAGAAGAATTTTCATTTGGGGAAACCCTTCACTCAATGAGGGAATACTTCCAATGGCAGGGCCAGGATTTTTCTGATTCTAGGAAAAGGCTAAGGACTTTCTTACACTTACCACAGCATAGGCCTTTAGCCATACCACCTGTACTATCAGTTGTTGATGATGCATATAATGATGCCAGTACTACCCCTGACTCTTTTCCTCCGGCCCCTGCCAAACCTGACAGATACTACAGGGTCCCGGACTCTCACTACCACTTGTATAAGGCTCATGTTGCAGACCCAGAAACCATTTCTCAGGGCCCTAAAGGTGTTGCAGCTGCCTCTGCCAAAAACCCTCTTCCCTCTGAAAGGGAATCTAGAGCATTAGAGAGATGGGGTAAAAAGGTTTATATATCTGCTACTCTTTCTGCCAGGGCTTTAAACTGTCAATTTCACATGATACAGTACCAGGAATTTTTGTTAGACCAGCTAAATAAAAAGCTGGCCTCTCCTGAACCTATAGACCGTAAGTCCCTTCAGGATTTGATACATAACTCTCAGCAGGTCAGTAATCACTTTTTAAAATGTGGCTATGATGCACTGGAGGCTTCTTTTAGATCAGCTATGACTGGAGCAGTGATTCGAAGGCATGCCTGGTTAAAAGAACAATCTTTACCAGACCATGTTAAGTCTAAACTCCTAGACGCTCCTATGGAGAAACAAAGTTTGTTTGGCTCCCCTGCACAGGAGGTTCTAAAGAAAGTGGAAGAAAAAGCAAAATCTGTCCAAACAGTCAAGGATTTTTTGCAGGTCCAACCTCCGAGGTTTAGCAGAAATTGGCCCTCAAAGAATTGGTCCTTTCCAGACACCTCCAGAGCACAGAGCCGCAGAAATAGACGCCCAAGAGGCAGAAGTCAATCAAGGGGTGCCTACAGGGGTCGTCAATGGCAACCTGCCAACCAGAGAAGTGCTGCCACAGCTGCGACTACAACCACTTCCACAGGACAGACACAATGACTTGGCTCTGATTCCGCCTACCAGGGAACAACTGGAAGCACCCTTGGGCGGAAAGCTAGCTTTATTTTCAGAAAACTGGCATTACATTACAGGAGACAAATGGACTTTACAAACAATAGACAAGGGCTACAGGTTTCACTTCCACACTCTACCAAAAAAGAGAGGAATGCCAAACCTTTCACCAAGCCAAAAAACAGAGGCTCTAAAACAAATCAACAGTTTACTATGGATGAGAGCAATAGAAAAGGTACCACCTATGGAACAAGGCCAAGGATTTTACTCCAGACTATTCCTTGTACCAAGAAAAGAAAATCAATGGAGGCCTATTCTCGACTTGTCCGCACTGAACACATATCTCATTGTTCCAAAATTCAAAATGCTGACCTTACAGCAGCTTCTTCCCATGTTGGGCAAGGAGTCTTGGCTGGTGACTCTGGATCTCAAGGAGGCATACCTGCACGTCCCTATACGACCAGATTGCAGAAGACACCTCAGATTTCTTGCAGGATCAGAGCATTATCAATTCTCAGCATTGCCCTTTGGCTTATCTACTGTGCCCAGAGTATTCACGAAATGCCTGGCATCAGTAATTGCTCATTGCAGGCTTCAGGGAATTCAAATTTACCCATACCTGGACGACGGCCTAATACAAGCGGACAACAAGACAAAATTAATAAAGGATTTGGCCAATGTCATACAACTGCTGCAAGCGTTGGGATACACAGTCAACATTCAAAAGTCAAGACTAGTACCATCCCAAAGGATAACATTTTTGGGGGCAGAACTGGATACAATAAATCAGATGGCTTTTCTCACAGAGGAAAAACAAAAGCAACTACCTGTCTATTTCATGGCATTAACAACACAAACTCAGCTAACTGCAAGGAAAGTCCTGCAAGCCCTGGGTTACATGGCATCCTGCATAATATTGATCCCACATGCCATGCTGCATATGAGAAAGTTACAATGGTACCTAAGGAATGTATGGTCTCAACACAAACACAGTCTAGAAGCCCAGATACCAATCATTCCATGTCTGAAAAAAGAATTCCTGTGGTGGGCTCAGGCCTGTCAGATAAACAGAGGATTGCCTTTCCACAAACCACATCCAAGGCAGACCATTACCACGGACGCCTCAGACCTAGGCTGGGGGGCGCACATGGAAGACAAGTGTATCCAAGGCCTATGGTCCCAAGACCAGCGGAATTTACACATAAATCTAAAGGAGATGCTGGCAATGAAACATGCAATTGAGGCATTCAGACCATTCCTCCAACAAGGACACCTGCTGATAAGGACGGACAATACCACAGTCATGTGGTACATCAACAAACAGGGAGGTACACACTCATACCCTCTATGCCGGATGGCAATGGACCTGTGGAACTTAGGCCTGAATCTCAACATCCAACTGCAGGCCAGATTTGTACCAGGAAAAGAGAATTCACTAGCAGACAGCTTAAGCAGAACTACCACGGATGCTCACGAATGGATGCTGCATCCAGATATCTTCAAAACCATAACAAAGAAATGGGGAATGCCAGAGATAGACCTGTTCGCCTCCCCACACAACCACCAATTGAAGAAATTCTGCTCAAGAGTATACCACCCACTTGCTTGGAGGGTGGACTCCCTTTCTTTCAGCTGGAAGGCTCTGACAGCATATGCCTTTCCACCTCTTCCTTTGATGTACAAAGTCCTACTGAAGATCAGAGAGGAACAGCCAAAGGTAATCCTGATAGCTCCAGACTGGCCAAGACAACATAGGTACCCGCTACTGAGAAGCATGTCTCGGACGCACTCATGGCTTCTACCTCTATGTCCATTACTTCTAACGCAGAACAACTACAAGACCCTGCATCCAAACTTGAAAACGCTGCAGCTAACTGCTTGGAAAATTGCATAAAACAAAACCAACCTGATTTATCTCAGAGGGTTAAGGACATTATTCTGGAGGCTCGCAGACCCTCCACAAGGAAAACATACTCAGCCAAATGGAAAAGATTCCTCATTTGGAGTGCAGAAAAGGGAGAAAATGTCACACTGGCAAACCTAGCACACATCCTGGAATACTTAGCAGAACTGTTCCACAATGGCCTGTCCTACTCCTCCATTAAGATTCATGCATCAGCAATTTCAGCAGAGTACAACATGGATCCTCCTGTCTTCTCTCATCCTCTCCTCAGGCAATTCTTGAGAGGAATCAAAAACGTAAAGCCTCCAAGGAAACCACCTCTGCCTGCATGGGATCTCAACTTTGTGCTAGAAAAATTAACACCCCCCCCCCTTTTGAACCAGCAGCAACAGCAGACTTACAGTTCTTATCTTGGAAAACTGCCTTCCTGCTAGCAATCACTTCAGCAAGAAGGGTATCTGAGTTACAGGCATTAATGGCAGTGCAGCCTTTCCTTATCTTCCATCAGGATAGAGTGTCTCTGAGAACCAATCCTACTTTTATGCCAAAGGTGGTCTCCAGGGTATCCTTGAACCAAGCTATACATTTACCTACATTCTTCCCCAACCCACAGAACAGAGGGGAAAGACTACTACACACCTTGGATGTACACAGACAACTACGCTACTATCTGAACAGAACTAAGGCCAGCAGAAAAACTGACCAGCTTCTGGTAGCATATGCAACAGGAGTGCAAGGAAAAGCAATTTCAAAACAGACAATCTCAAAATGGATAGGAAATTGCATTAGATTCTGCTACTCATTTCATGGAAAGACAGCTCCTGAAAACATCAGGCCTCACTCCACAAGAGCTACAGCCACCACTACAGCCTTCCTACGAGGAGTGGCTACCAAAGACATTTTAGAAGCTGCTACTTGGAGCTCCGTGCATACATTTGCCAAGCATTATAATCTTCCTTTATACTCCAGATCCCGAGCAGGTTTTGCAACTGCTGTTTTGCAAGGGATCTTAACTACACCATCATTATCTTAGTGCCTCCTCCCCCAGTTTGGCTATGGTATTCTACCCATATGTTAGGACTGCAGATGCATCCTTGAAGGACATAGTACAGTTTTGTACCTACCATAAATGTAGATGTCCGATAGGTATGCATCTGCAGTCAGGATTACCCACCCTCCTTCCCCTCTGTGGTATTCCTAGGGTATTTATTCCTCTCTAAGCTAGCTGGGGGAATCTATTATGGTGTATTTGTTTGTATGTATATATATATTTTGCTTTCTACTGTTTGGAATTTTCTACATTTATCCAAATTTAGCCTTCCTAGAGAGCACCTGGCATCTGGGGCAAGAAACACTGAGGAAAATGGCGTCGGCTGATGCCTTTATACCCCAGGAGCTATGACATCGGGTAAAGTGCGACATCAGCCGAAGCCAGACCCAGACTTTGGAATCCGGCCGACCGAAGGGCTGCCTGAGGCAGGACAACCCATATGTTAGGACTGCAGATGCATACCTATCGGACATCTACATTTATGGTAGGTACAAAACTGTACTTTACAGATGGTAATAGATCTGTTTTCAACATATGCATGCTGATCTATTGTTTCAAGCCCCAACCTATACAGTTCCGACAATAACTTATCAAATATTACCTTCTCCATTATTTTTCAACACTATGAAAGTAGACCTAAGGGTCTATATGACTCTGAGTTTGTCCTACTCCCCCATTCCCTTGAAGACAGGTTTAATAAGCGCATGTTTCCAATCTTGAAGAATCTCCCCATATTTATATGACCTAGTGAATAATAGATATAATGGTACTGTAAGTTCTTGTTGAAGTGTTCTCAGGTCACTGTTACTAATTCCATCTCATCCCTGTGCTTTGTTTGGATCCAGTTTGCGCATTTCTTTTCAATATAATCTAATTTGATTCCAGTATCTGTGGTTACCTGATGTCACTAGGACAACTTATCACCCCTTTTGTGGAGCCAAACTGTTTTGCATAAGATTTTGTAAATATATCTATAATCTGTTGTGTCTGAGAATAAATTTTAGAATCTGCACACAGTTTATCAATGTGTGTGTCTTTACTCCTTCCACATCTTATGTACCTACAAAAAGGTTTCCTATTATGCTCAATATCTTTATATAAATTTTCTTCAATTTTTTTCTTGATCTTGTCTCACACTATGCTTAATCTGTTTGCCCAGCTTGTTTATTTCCTTTAGAATCTTTCTTCACAAACATGCACAGTTAGAAATGTAAAAGGACACTGTTCAAGTCGTCAGAACATTCTGTAAAGATTACAACTCAACATGTAAGAACTTATTTACAATATCATAGCTAATCATGCTGGCATATCAGGTTAATCTGAAATTATGTACAAAACTTCAGTAAAACAGTCTAGCACAAATAACAGTGTCTTAATTTCTTCACAATCTGCATATGTGATCTGGCAAAGATTTTACACCGAATGCCCCTCCTAACGTAACCCTCCCCATTTATCCAGGCTTAGGACTGGCACGAAGAAATACACTGGCGTGTTCATTCCCAGTGGCTGATCTTACAGAACACAGTGGAAAGGAAAAAAGCATTCAGCAAATAAAAAGAAGAGAATCAAACACTTTGGACTTGTAATAAAATCTTTTGATATCCTAAGGATGGGTGGATTTAGAAGTGAGAAGGAAAATGTGTTGGTTCAAAAAAAGACTTGAAAGAACAGCACTACACAGAAAGGGCAGCTGAGTCTCAGTGTACAGGGCCATGCACATTAACACAGAAGCTTCAAAACTGCATAAAAGAAAAATAAAAGACGAAGAAAGTAACCAGTCAACCAGATGTGTGCTCACATATTCACCTATCACTGGTGCAAATGTACACACAATTTTTTATACGCAGTATAACAGCTTCTTCTGAAGAAGTAAAATGAAAGTTATATACTTACCATAATGATAGATCCTTTCATCCTAGTCCATATGATAGAACATATAGGTCTTCAAGTCTCTGCTCAGATCTGAACTGGCAAATTCAGCGCTACAGCCCTGAGCCCTTCAAAGTTTTTCCCTTCCATAATTCCCTGCTTCTCCCAGACTAGCCCAGACTGAGTTTAGCATCTGAACCTAAAGCACACAAGCACTACTTTGATCCAGGAAAGATCCTTCAGGTCCTACATAGGTTCATAGGCTGATACTAGGCTATCTGCCCTAGGGCATTTATAAGCCTATCCAGAGTGTGTTTGGCTTACGCCACCCTTTTAGATTAGTTGACTGTGCCTCTGTATAGTAGGTCACAAAAGGTAGCCCTTTTAAGGTTTGTTTACTGTACCTCTGTCAAGCAGCGACACAGAAGAGATCCCAGGGGTAAACTTACGATCTCCCACCCATTCGTCAAGATTTCTCTTGAAGAGGGTCAGTGAGGGGCTCTGCCTGACATGAATTGGGATTTTGTTCCAGAGTGAGGGGAGCCTCTGGGATATGAATCTGTCCCTTCAGCATGTCCTATTTATTTCTGTGCTGAGGTTCAGGTCCTTGGAGCGTGTAAGCTCTAAGGGATTTAGATTTCCTGAGGTGAAGCATGTCCATTAATTCTGGGTTGGACATGGCTTTATACGTCAGACACAGATCGCCTCTGAGAATCATCATCATCCCTTTTTCCCATTTACATGGGGTCGGGGGAGCATGTAAGCTCTAAGGGATTTAGATTTCCTGAGGTGAAGCATGTCCATTAATTCTGGGTTGGACATGGCTTTATACGTCAGACACAGATCGCCTCTGAGTATCATCATCATCATCCCCTTTTTTCCCATTTACATGGGGTTGGGGTATCCTATTAACTGTCGCCAACTCTCTCGATTCAGTGCCACTCTCCTGCCTTCTTCAACACTCATGCCTGACTGTCGCAGATCTTCTTTCACACAATCCATCCACCTCTTTGCAGGACACCCTCGCTTCCTCTTACCTTCTTCCTGTCTGTCCCAAATCTCCCTCACCAGATTGTCTTCTGCTTTTCTACACATGTGCCCATACCATCATAATCTGTTTTCTTTGATCTTTTCTGCAATTGGAGCTACTTTGGCCTCTGAGTAGGCGGTACGCAACTGAGTAGAGCTGGAATTTCTTTAGCCGAACTGCATAGGGCATCTGTTTGAGCCCCTTGATCCTCTTGATGAGATACTTTTGGGGTCTTTCCAGTTGCTGAAGGTGTCTGATAAGGTACATCCCAAACGGGGCATTGTACTCAATTATGGGCCTGATAAGTGATGAGTAGAGGGGCACAATGACCTCTCTTGATCTAGACGTGAACCCTTTCATGATAAGGTGGGCTATATAGAAGGTCTTTCTAACCACTTTGGCAACGTGATTGTCAAAGGAGAGATTGCTATCTACTTGGGTCCCCAAGTCCCTAATTACTTCTTCCGTACTTAATGGATTACCACCTATGTGGTAATTTGTGGGCACTTTGTTTTTTCCAAAGGGGATGACTATGCACTTTTTGGCATTTAGCTTTGGGCTCTGGCACCAGTTATCCATCTCTGTGAGACCCTTTTGGAGGATGCTTGTGTCAGTCGGAGAGTCGATTATAGCACCCAGTTTGCAGTCATCTGTGAACTTGATCAGCCATAGTCCACCCATGTTAGCCTGCACCTCGGAGAAATATATACCGAACAAGAGAGGTCCCAGGACTGAGCCTTGTGGGACACCAATTGTAACTGGTTTAGAGTCTGACATGGCAACTGCTATTATGACCATGTGGGTTCTATCCCTGAGCCAGTTTGCAACCCATCTTGTGACATAGGGGTTGATATTTAAGCTGGTGAGCTTATTTATGATGCCCGAGTGAGGTATTGTGTCAAAGGCCTTTGCGAGGTCCAGGTAGGCTGTGTGGACTACCTTCCCTTCACCTATGGCTTTGGCAACTGTTTCAAAGAAGTCGACCAGGTTCAAGAGGCAAGATCTGCCCTTAACAAAGCCCAATTGGGTAGGATCCAATGTCTGGAGGTTCCCAGTGTCTTTGTTTATGATTTCCATGATGATACGTTCCATAGCTTTGCAGACCAGGCTAGTCAGGCTTATAGATCGATAGTTTCCGGGGTCTGTTGTGGCACCACCTTTGTGGAGTGGGACCACTGTTGCTGTACGCCATTCCTTGGGAACATATCCTGTAGTAAGGCTGAGATTGAACAGTGACTTTATATGAGGGTTTAGGTCTTCTTGGAGCTCATGTAAGACGCAGCCCAGGACACCGTCTGGTCCCACTGATGTTGTGTTTTTAGCTTTGGAGAGGGCAGCTCTCACCTGTGCATCTGTGATCACAGGAAGGCCACACTCTGTTGGGATAGACATTTGCTCTTTTGGGGGGGGGAGAAGTTTGCACTGAACCTTTCTGCCAGGATGTTGGCAATGTCTGTGGGTTCAGTGAATTTTTTGTCATTTTGCACTAACTCAGAGCATATCTGGGAGTTGCCTCCCAGGTTTCTGACATAACTAAAGAAGGCCTTGTGAGTATTTTTAGTGTCTTGTGCAATTTTTCTTTCAAAGCTGGTCTTAGAATATTTTATGAGGGATCGTAGTTTCTTGCTAGTACTGATCAGTGACGCCTTCCCTTTTTGGGATTTTGCTCTGTCATGTAGTAGCTTTCTCCTTCTGTTGTATAGCTTATTTATGGCCGGGGTCCACCAGACAGGTCTCCTGCCTTTGGAGGAGTGAGTCTAGGTTTTATTTGGGATAGCATGCTCCATGCATTCCTGTAAGTGTCCACAGAATGCTTATGTAAAGGATTTTGCATTTTGGGCCGTATTGTCCACTGGCCCAGGGGCTTTGAAGGATTCCACCTCAGTTTTGAGAAGTGTGAAGTTTGCTAATGAGAAGTTCTTCATCGTGGTTTCCTTGGCTAGGGGTGGGGACGGAATATGGATGTCTAGTGATATTTGTCTATGGTCTGATCTTACCAATGAGGGGTATACCTCTGATGTGGAACATAGAGACCCCATGTTGGTGATGACCAGATCCAGTATGTTTTCCCCTCTTGTGGGAGTGGTGACCAGTTGTTCCATAGCATTTGAGTTTATAAATTCTAGGAACCGTTGGGCGAGGGTGTTTGGGCTTGAGTAGTTTTCCCAATCGATGTTTGGGTACTTGAAGTCACCCAATATAATAGTGTTTGGAGAGACCTTCATATTCTCCAGTGTTCTCAGGAAAGTCGAGTGAGGTTCCTGTGTTTGGGAGGGTGGTCTGTAGCAGGCTACAAACTGAAAGGCAGTTTTGCCCACTGTTAGTTGCCCATGGATAGTCTCCGAAGCTTCGTACAGTGCCACTAGCCTGGAGGTGTGGGTATCTTTGATAAATATGGATACTCCCCCTCTTTTTGTGGTTCGGTCCGAGTTTTGGGGCCGGAAAGCATGGTATGAAGTATGGCCTGGAGCCTTGAACCAGGTTTCTGTTACTGCACAGATATCGATATTCTCCATACTGAGGAGAGTCTCGAGCGCGTGCATCTTGAGGTTTAGACTTCTGGCGTTGAGCAGCATTACCCTTAGTTTTTTTTTTCTTTGTGTTGTCTATGAGGGTGGGTTTGTCTTTTGAGCCTTGCCTAAAAAAGGCACTATGGGGGAGGCAAGAGCCTTAGCCAGTATTCGAAAACCCAGGGGTGACAGGTGCAAGCCGTCCCTAGCAAAGCAACGTGGCTTGTCGAGCATGTCATCCCATGCTGACAGACACTGGATCCCCTTTGAATGACAACAATACTTTATCCAATTGTTAAAATTGATCATTTTGTCTTTATACTGTGGCATCATTCTTGGTGAGGGTAAGATGCTACTCAAGGTCAGGGTCATACCGGCCTGGGCTACATGATTAAAGAGCTCCTGTACGTCTTTTTTCATGTAGTCCAGGGAGGTACGTCTCAGGTCATTCACACCAGCATGGACAATGATGGAGTCATACTTTTACATGCTTTGGAGTGACCCGAGTGCTTGTGTTATGTGGCGGATCCTGGCATCTGACAGGCAGCTTACAGTGACCTTCTCCTTGTTCAGCCTGGTGAGTGGGACATCAGTGTGTCTGACAATAGAGTCAACTATTACAAGTGTATTAGGTGTGCTGTTTAGCCTTAAGGGCTGTGACTGTGTGGCACACTAACTTTGTGAGCTATGTGCTACGTGGATATTGTTTCGTGGTAGGTGTTGCTTGGATGTCTGCTTTGCAGGTCTCTGCTGCTTAGGCAGATTTTTATTTAGAGCCTACGAGTATGTTTTTTTGTGTTTAGTTTGCTGATGCGATAGGTCTATGTGAGACTGGATTTGTGATGTGTGTGGTTACCTTCTCCTCCTGACAGGCTGTGCCACTACTGGGTTGAGAGAGCTTAGCCTCCAGTTTGGCTATATATTTGCATCTCTCACATATATTTCTTTGTGTTGTCTATGAGGGTGGGTTTGTCTTTTGAGCCTTGCCTAAAAAAGGCACTATGGGGGAGGCAAGAGCCTTAGCCAGTATTCGAAAACCCAGGGGTGACAGGTGCAAGCCGTCCCTAGCAAAGCAACGTGGCTTGTCGAGCATGTCATCCCATGCTGACAGACACTGGATCCCCTTTGAATGACAACAATACTTTATCCAATTGTTAAAATTGATCATTTTGTCTTTATACTGTGGCATCATTCTTGGTGAGGGTAAGATGCTACTCAAGGTCAGGGTCATACCGGCCTGGGCTACATGATCAAAGAGCTCCTGTACGTCTTTTTTCATGTAGTCCAGGGAGGTACGTCTCAGGTCATTCACACCAGCATGGACAATGATGGAGTCATACTTTTACATGCTTTGGAGTGACCCGAGTGCTTGTGTTATGTGGCGGATCCTGGCATCCGACAGGCAGCTTACAGTGACCTTCTCCTTGTTCAGCCTGGTGAGTGGGACATCAGTGTGTCTGACAATAGAGTCAACTATTACAAGTGTATTAGGTGTGCTGTTTAGCCTTAAGGGCTGTGACTGTGTGGCACACTAACTTTGTGAGCTATGTGCTACGTGGATATTGTTTCGTGGTAGGTGTTGCTTGGATGTCTGCTTTGGAGGTCTCTGCTGCTTAGGCAGATTTTTATTTAGAGCCTACGAGTATGTTTTTTTGTGTTTAGTTTGCTGATGCGATAGGTCTATGTGAGACTGGATTTGTGATGTGTGTGGTTACCTTCTCCTCCTGACAGGCTGTGCCACTACTGGGTTGAGAGAGCTTAGCCTCCAGTTTGGCTATATATTTGCATCTCTCACATATATTTCTTTGTGTTGTCTATGAGGGTGGGTTTGTCTTTTGAGCCTTGCCTAAAAAAGGCACTATGGGGGAGGCAAGAGCCTTAGCCAGTATTCGAAAACCCAGGGGTGACAGGTGCAAGCCGTCCTAGCAAAGCAACGTGGCTTGTCGAGCATGTCATCCCATGCTGACAGACACTGGATCCCCTTTGAATGACAACAATACTTTATCCAATTGTTAAAATTGATCATTTTGTCTTTATACTGTGGCATCATTCTTGGTGAGGGTAAGATGCTACTCAAGGTCAGGGTCATACCGGCCTGGGCTACATGATCAAAGAGCGCCTGCACGCCTTTTTCATGTAGTCCAGGGAGGTAATGCCTCAGGTCATTCACACCAGCATGGACAATGATGGAGTCATACTTTTACATGCTTTGGAGTGACCCGAGTGCTTGTGTTATGTGGCGGATCCTGGCATCCGACAGGCAGCTTACAGTGACCTTCTCCTTGTTCAGCCTGGTGAGTGGGACATCAGTGTGTCTGACAATAGAGTCAACTATTACAAGTGTATTAGGTGTGCTGTTTAGCCTTAAGGGCTGTGACTGTGTGGCACACTAACTTTGTGAGCTATGTGCTACGTGGATATTGTTTCGTGGTAGGTGTTGCTTGGATGTCTGCTTTGGAGGTCTCTGCTGCTTAGGCAGATTTTTATTTAGAGCCTACGAGTATGTTTTTTTGTGTTTAGTTTGCTGATGCGATAGGTCTATGTGAGACTGGATTTGTGATGTGTGTGGTTACCTTCTCCTCCTGACAGGCTGTGCCACTACTGGGTTGAGAGAGCTTAGCCTCCAGTTTGGCTATATATTTGCATCTCTCACATATATTTCTTTGTGTTGTCTATGAGGGTGGGTTTGTCTTTTGAGCCTTGCCTAAAAAAGGCACTATGGGGGAGGCAAGAGCCTTAGCCAGTATTCAAAACCCAGGGGTGACAGGTGCAAGCCGTCCCTAGCAAAGCAACGTGGCTTGTCGAGCATGTCATCCCATGCTGACAGACACTGGATCCCCTTTGAATGACAACAATACTTTATCCAATTGTTAAAATTGATCATTTTGTCTTTATACTGTGGCATCATTCTTGGTGAGGGTAAGATGCTACTCAAGGTCAGGGTCATACCGGCCTGGGCTACATGATCAAAGAGCTCCTGCATGTCTTTTTCATGTAGTCCAGGGAGGTACGTCTCAGGTCATTCACACCAGCATGGACAATGATGGAGTCATACTTTTACTTGCTTTGGAGTGACCCGAGTGCTTGTGTTATGTGGTGGATCCTGGCATCCGACAGGCAGCTTACAGTGACCTTCTCCTTGTTCAGCCTGGTGAGTGGGACATCAGTGTGTCTGACAATAGAGTCAACTATTACAAGTGTATTAGGTGTGCTGTTTAGCCTTAAGGGCTGTGACTGTGTGGCACACTAACTTTGTGAGCTATGTGCTACGTGGATATTGTTTCGTGGTAGGTGTTGCTTGGATGTCTGCTTTGGAGGTCTCTGCTGCTTAGGCAGATTTTTATTTAGAGCCTACGAGTATGTTTTTTTGTGTTTAGTTTGCTGATGCGATAGGTCTATGTGAGACTGGATTTGTGATGAGTGTGGTTACCTTCTCCTCCTGACAGGCTGTGCCACTACTGGGTTGACAGAGCTTAGCCTCCAGTTTGGCTATATATTTGCATCTCTCACATATATTTGAGCTTGTTGGGAGGAGGAGAGGGTGGTCTGTATACATAAGGCAGTTGTAACATTGCCTCAAGATTCCCAGATTCACCAGCTGGACTGGAGAGTAAACTCGAAACTGACCTTTGGACATGCCTGAATAATATAGGGAACTACTTATTGACTGACCAGAAAGAACCAATAGGTAGCAAGTGCTTTGAAGGAGTATAAGAGGATGTAGTGCTTTAGTTTGTGTTTACCTATGAGATTACTTATACGAGCAAGTGCAGGGCTTTAGAATGAGAATAGAGTGCTTAATTTGAGATTTAGAGCAGTTCTAAGGGAAAAAGTGAAGAGTAGACTTTGTGGAGCCGGGAATACTTTAAGCTTGTTTAAGAGGTATGTGGAGCCGGGAATACTTTAAGCTTGTTTAAGAGGTGCTGCCCGATGCTGTTCTGTGCGCAAGACCGCGCTAAAAGAGGGTTGCAGGGTTTTAAGAGATAGAGATCAAGGAGTTTAGAATTGACCCAAAATGGCCAATAAAACTACAGCTTCTGGGCAGTAACCACTCCTACAGGGACACATGGAGGGGAAAGGAGGGTAAGTTGTCATATCGGACAGACTACGATGAAAAGGACCTACAGTTATATTTATATATACATATATATCTACATATATACATATATATATATATATATACACACACATATATATATATATATATATATATATATATACATACATACATATATTTATCTATATATATATATATATATATATATATACATATATATATATATATATATATATATATATATACACACACACACACACATATATATGTATATAATATATATATATATATATATATATATATATATATATATATAATAATAATATATTAACCCCCAGGTTAAGCCATAACTGTTCTCTGTTGCTGGGATCCCCTAACAAATAAAAGTTAGCTCACCACCACCCTATATCTCCTGTATACCCTAGATCTAGGCCCCTGCCTAGAATGCTGCTAATCATGTTCTACTAAACTCTTCCAGTATGTTCTGCTGAATATCTTGCTTCTTCTTGTATGTTCTACTGGAAATTATTGCTGTGTGTTAATGAGAAACTGCTATAGTAGGAAATGTGTGACTGTTGAACTATATTGTATTTTTAACTTTCTCTCACTGCGCATTCTGTTATATTACAAAATGTGTGACTCTTTAATATATATTATATGGAGCTTTTCTACCCGGGCCTCCGCTGAAAATGGACCTGTGTCCAGTCGGACTATCCTGGTAAACAAATGTAAAATAAAATAAAAATAAGTGTTCTATTCATCAAGTTCATCCAATCTGACATATGGGACCAGGGTTGCCAGATTTCCGACTGGCCAGGTAGGGACAAAGTGAAGACTTAAAAAAAAAAAAAAAAAAAATGAATGACAAGGACTTATACTGCATACAGTCGCTTTTTTTAATTAGATGATTAAATGTATTAATCAAACCACATATGCAAATAAGTGCATACAATACAGTAGTACTGAAGCAGGAATCACAGTTATTATACATTACAAACAGTCACATATTGATTAGATACCATCTAAACATTTTAGTTAAATTCTAATTATAAACATATAATCAAACAACATACATGGAATTAACTACATATACATAGTCACACAGTAACAATGTTTGTGTCTTTCGGCTTTTTCCCGGTTAGGGGTTGTCACAGCGGAACTCCGGTCCGCTAATGATTGGCAGTAGAGTTTTTATGTGCTGGCTTGCCGGGCTTAACGCACAACCTTCAACAAAGGAACGCTCGTTCACGCATGTCGCCGCATGGAAGACGCTCTGATAATCGAACGGGCAACGTCTAACTGTGAGGCGACAATGCTACCGTGGCACCACCACCGCTAATAACAACAATAGTACAGTAGTACACTTTGAACATTCGCAGGAATCACAGTTATTATGCATTACAAACAGTCACATATTGATAAGATACCTTCTAAACATTGTAGTTAAATTCTAATTATAAACATGTATAATCAAACCATATATATGCAAATAACTACATATACAGAATACTCACACAATAATAATGATAACAACAATAACAGCAATACAGTACTACACCTTTGAATGAATATTTTTATTTAAATCCACAAAGTTATATAATAACAACAGTTTTATTACAAGTACTTTTCACAGCTTTTAGCTTGTTTCAAAATATATTCACCATCTTTAGTCGATAAAAATTTTCTAAAAGTGTAATTAAAATTTTGTTTGACCATTAATTCAGCTTCCACAGTCTTTAACAATAATCTGTTTCTCTCCTTTCTCCAGGCTGCACTCATCAGACTAAATATTCTCTCACAAATTGCATTGGAATGTGGAATTGAGAGTATGTGGGCCACGATTTTTTACACATTATTGCAAGCAGGATGATCTTTAAAAAATATTATCCATTTCTCATCTATTGTTTTTTTCTCATTTGCTTCAGTCATATTCAGTACAAACTTGTTTAATAAACAGACATCTTCATATAGAAGGTCAGAATTGCAAGTAATATTAAATAATTTTGTTAATTCTTCAAATGACGGGAATTCGATTTTTACATTTGGTTTTAAGGACAAAACAGTAATGCATTGAAATTTGTTACTTTCAAAGTCAAACCATTTCTGTAGGTATTTTATCGCTGTGTCAAAAAATGTCTGTGCATCATTTTTGAAACGGGTTTTTTTGGTGTCTTCACTGCATTGTAGTAACATTGTTCTAGCAATGCTTCCATAAAAGGCATCATCCTTTTTTTTGATTGAGTGACTGCAATACGCCGTTCATTATTTCAAAAACATCAATTATTAAAACATCATTGCTTTGAAGTTTTGTTAACGGATTCTGAATAATAGTGCATGCATTTGCAACAAACCCTAGGTATGCTAATGCCAATTCATCACTAAAAAACAATTCACAATTCAAGAATTTCAGATTTGGATTTTTGACTCAGAAAGTACAATCATATTGGCTCAAAATTTTTTATTATCCGCTCAATTGCGGGCATCAAAGTGAGCCATCGAGTTGGCACATGGCATAACATTTCAGACCACTCTACTTCTAGCCATTCGAATAATTCTTTCAGTTGTACGACTCTTTTTGTTGATGAACTAAATTCATTATAAATTTTTATAACGATCGACTCTATATCAAAAGTTAAAGTTTGTGCAGCTTTTTTAGCAGTATTATGTAGTATGCGACAGTTGCACCCAATTCCAATTATATTTGAATTAAGGTCTTTTAATTCTGTAAAGACGCTTTGTTTTTTACCAAAATTGACGTTAGCATTGTCGGCGCAGAAAGCTGTTACATTTTGTATTTTTAAATTATTATCTTTTAAAGCCGTTGTTATAGAATCTGCTATACTAACTGATGTCTTGCTTTCCAGTGAGTAGAAGGTTAATAATTTTGTTTTAATGCCCTGTTCTTTGTGAAAATACCGTACAATTAATGGGAAGGTTTTTATATTGCCTTTATTTGAAGAGTCGGTACTCACAGAAAATGGCTGGTCATCTTGCAATTCTTTCAAAACAATTCTTTTTGATTCAGGTGCAAGCACATGTGTAATAATTTTTGTTTCTTTAGTTCTACCACGGCAATATTTTTTTGATATTGTTGAATCTGGGAACAAACAAGAAAAGAGCAATCCTGCACAGTCACTGGAAATGTAACTGTGTGAATGCTTCACAGTGTGAAAACAAAAAGCCGTTTCTGCAGCAATATCATCATCTTCTTCCTTTGAATTTCTTGTCATGAAAAATGTTGTTATTTTGGTGGACGTCAAAAGCTGCTGAAATATTAGTGTGCGCAGTAGACTTCATATGTCGTTTGATGTCATTTTCGCCACCATGTCCAATTGAAAATGACATATTATTGCATATCGAGCATATAGCATATCCTTCTCATCCTTCTCGTAACCAGGAATATTTTTTCATCCAGTGTTAAATTTCACAAGCCTTTTTATTTTCTTTGAAGGAGTATTATCAACATCTTCGGAAGTACTCATCTATATAATGATGAAAAGTTTTTACATGTTAAGATATTTTTAATAGAATGCAGAAATCGACTATGAACAAGCAACAAATACCAGGCTGGGTGTTGTAAACTCAACAAAAAAGTCGTAAAATAACACCACTAAACACAGAGACAGAGTCCAAGTTGATTTTACTTTTTAGTGTAGTTAAACTGTAATAGTCGCTATTCGATGTTTCTTAATGTAAAACAAACTGGTTTTGAGAGCTCAAGTGTAGTACCAGATGCTTTACAACAAAAGGCAGAACTCCTGCAGTATCGGGATCCTTAGAAATAAGTTCACAGACTTCTACATAGAAAAACTTTACAAAACTCAGAACAGCTTTTGCAGTATCAGAGGAGGTTAGGAAGTATCTGAATACTGTTAAAACAACCTAAGGGCAGTACAGTAATAAACAAATGGCACTTCTTTAACAGCTGCAGGCTGAAAAACAGTGATAAATTCAACAAAATCAGTAAATGCAGCAAAGAACTGTTAAATAGCACTGAGATCGTTACAGCAAGTGTAAAAAAATACTTATCAGTTTTGTACATCCAAAGATTCATTTATTTACTTTATTTATATATCTGAAATTAAATCACTTTGGTGGCAGTGATAGCTACCTTACAGTGTGGGCAAAAGGGGACATAGCTAGTAAACCTGTGCCAGCCTCTCCCAGGTGTGTGTGTGTGTGTGTGTGTGTGTGTAAATTACATTTCAAAGAGTGTGTGTGTCAGCTACTTGTGCAGGGATACAAAGCATTGGTTAGATAGTGCTGTTGGAGGACTTGGCTTGGACCCTGGTCCCTGACCCTGACCCAAACTTACAGCCATTTTATTGCATTAGTAGACGTTAGATGTCAATTTCTGATTAAATGAATGAATGAATGAATGAACTATGTCATTTATTGCCACAATAATGTACTTCAGTTTATTTTTGTCAAATGTATACAGTGTGCAGCCCACTGCAAATGTCCAGACCACGTACAGTAGATTTGCCCATCAGTTACAGTCATTTTATAAATGGGTACATTTGAGATCTCTAATTGCAATCAAATAAATAAATAAAAGATAAAAAGCTACATTGACACATACATACATATCAGCTTTTGTCAGACACATAGCCATCCCACTGCAGCCCCACCTGTGTGTCTCCACGTGTAAGTGCACATGAGCATACAGTACACACACACACACACACACACACACACACACACACACACACACACACACACACACACACACACACACACACACACACACGGCACCACTCACAAACAGATAACTACCAACTACTGCAACTTTACTGACTCTCTTCTGACAGTGTAAATTTCATATCTCGTTGTGATCAAATGAATATTCAAATAAATAAATAACAAAAGTAATACATTTTGGCTCACTGGTAGCAGCATCATTATACAAAACAACCTTAGTTCAACTCAGACCATAAAGAAAAAGACTTACTGATAATAACAGTAACAATTAAAACACAAATTTATTAAAATGTTGTTGTGTCTTTCGGTTTTTCTCAGTTAGGGGTCGCCACAGCGGAACTCCGGTCCGCTAATGATTGGTAGTTGATTTTTACTTGCCGAGTTACCAGCCCTGACGCACAACCTTCAACAAAGGTACGCCCATTCACGCATGTCTCCACGCAGAAGATGCTCTAGCTGAGAATAGAACCGGACAGCGTCTGACTGTGAGGCGACAACGAAAACACATATATGCACATACACAGTCACACACACACACTCCATCAGTGAGTCAATCCACAGCTTTTTTTACTTTATTTCAGGTTGTATCATACACATTATCACGTAAGGCAGTAGATAATAGCTAGAACACTGCAATGTCTTCTAATATTAAAACAGTGGGATGACCTATCATAGCATAATTCCCTTGCTCTCCATTTAAGTACACTCCTCAGAGGTGTAAATGTGGTAAATAGAGCCTAGTTGACTAAGCTGACTTTTTTTCTTTTCCTCTTTTTTAAAAACTGTAGGTGTATGCAAATTGCAAGGCAAGCACAGTAGCATGCATTATTACTTCAAATCAAGACCCTATTTTCTGGGTTTGGAAAATTTCCTCCTTTCAGTCACCTCCTGCTGCAAGTTGTAATCCATACTAAAAGAATTGCTATTCCTATTCATTAATTAGCCTAAGCATCAAAAAAAAAAAAAACTTCCAAAGTTACAATAACCACCTCTAAAAAGATCTCCCTTAACCTAACAACCAGTCTTGAACTAAGCTCTGCAGCAGCTGCAGCAGGGTACATAATACAAACACAATCAGTTTATTTCAAATGCCCCTTCATTATAATTTATAGGCTACATATTTCCAAATTAAATTCTAATAGCCATACATACCTTTGCAAAAAAAGGGAGAAAACACCACAAGGGTAAAGTACCTCCAAGCAAAAATGTCCAAAATCAAATGTAGAAGAATGGCAGGTACTCCACAACAACAACAATCGAAGCAAACCACTGAGTAAAAAAATATATATAATCTTTATTTCATAAAGTAAGTGCTTTTGCATATCCAAGGACGCTTCTTCAGACTTAAAACAATATTAAAGCACTCCAACTCCATTTAAATATGGTATCACTTCTAGTAAAAACCAATTGAATTCCTAATAGAAAGCACATGATAAAAGCTCTTAAAGGCACAATTCCAATATGTTCTATACTATATGCACATATATGAAAAACATATAATAGTGAGAGATAAAAGTATAAATGTGTGTGTGCATGTATATGGAATGTGCATCAAGCAGGGGGTGGGGGGGCAAAAACACTTGTATTGAGTTTCTACATACAGGAACTCAGCAATAGTACAAAATGTTAAAAAATGTATTAAAAAATATATATATAATATATATATATATATATATATATATATATATATATATATATATATATATATATATATATATATATATGTATATATATATGTTAAAAGCCTTGAAATATACATCTTGGCTATATATCTTATGTATGCTAATTCTCCAGCTGTTAAAAAAGCACACAGTGCATACAAGGAATAATATAATCAAGAGAAACTTCCAGCAAAATAAGACATTCCATTTTTAGATAGAATCAAGAAACATATTATAAAATAAAATAAGGAAGACAACTACAGACAGATGCTCATATAGACAACAATACATATCACACTTAACCTTACTGTTTCTGAGCTCGATGCCTCGATCTAACAAAAATGTTTTTTCAATCAATGAAACTCTATCATTCATACATAAACATACCTTTCTTTTTTCATCCAGCTTGCTCAGGCTGAAATTTGGAAACAAAAGTTGGACGTCGTCTAGACTCACTCACTTGCACACAGTCACTGAGTAATCTGTCTTTCTGAGCTACTGGTAGCTCGTAGTAGCTGTAGCATGACACAGCAGAGCAGAACAAGGAATATGCAGCCTTATCACGCCCACCCACGTACAGGACGACGAGAAACTTGTGAAAAAAGGGTACGTATGTACGTACAAGGCAAGTGCACAGCCAGGCAACATACAGGAAGTCACTCACCTCTTCTTGAAGTAGGATCGGAACGGTGGAACTGGGGGAACCCAATGGAGCTGTCAATTTTAAATTGCCATCGGGATTTTTACAGCTTACAACGGGACCCGGGATTTCTATGTTGATCTCAGGACAATCACGCTGAAATAGGGACGTCTGGCAACCCTGTATGGGACAGAATCCCCAGGTTCATAATTCCTGGTTGGCCTCATGATAGACCTTTCAGGATGGAGGCTCCAAAGGAAGCTCTGGCTCTGGAAGTACAGTCTACCTTACAGTGTGTAAGGTACACACAGTGTGTGTGAGAGGAAGAGCAAGTAGCTGCCTGACAAATGTCATCCAAGGAAAGGGATTTGAAAAATGCTGAAGCCGTTACAGCTCTAATGAAATAAACCCTGGATCTGGAAGGGGAAACAGTCAGTCACCAATTTGAACAAAGAAATTGCATATACTTTCTTACCCAGCTTGTTTTAGACAAAGGAAACAAACAGCTGTCCATATCTCCTAAAGGGTGCTATTCTGTGGAGGCAGAAATGGAACTTCCTCTGTACATCCAATGTATGCAAGTGCAGTCCCCCATATTTTTGTAGTCAGAAAAGAACACAGGAAGGTGGATGGGTTGTGAAAGACTTGTCTTAGATGCTACTTTTGGAACAAAGGAAGAGGGATTGGTTCTTAAGGTAACCCTGCCCTTAAACAATAAGAAGAAAAGGAGAATAAAGCGTGAAGTTCTAGCCAAAGTAAGAGCACCTAGGAAAGTGGTTTTCCATGACAGGAATTTTAACTCATCAGACACTGCTGGTTTGTTATGGAAAATAAATATTTCACTGGACAATCTGGTGAAGATGACATGGGACAGAGTGGAAGAAGGCAAGACGAAATGAGGGCATCCAGCAAAGAGGTAAATGGATTGTGTGAGAGAAGACCTGCAACTGTCAGCCATGAGTGTAGAAGAATGCAGGGGAGTGGCACTGAATAGAGAGAGAGATGGTGACAGTTGACATGGCACCCTCACCCCATGTAGAAAATGGGAAAAAGGGGGTTGATGATGGTGGATGATGATGAGATGCTGCTGGTTCGAACAGAACTTTGGACAATGCTCCTAAAATGAACTTCAAGTCCCATGGAAGAGCATGATCCTTGATAGATGGATGTAAAAAGAAAGTGCTTTTAAGAAGTGCTTTACATAGTTGAATAATCCTGAAAGCAAATGGGAAAAAAAACAAAATAGTTGGCTGTTGTACCTTGATAGAAAAAACTAGAACTCTAAACAAGAAGGACAAAAAACAGAGGGCATCCCCAATACAGGCTGAAAAGTGCTCTATGTTCTGAGACACGGCCAATAAGGCAAATCTTTTAAATTGACTGTATTAGACTCTACTTGTACAGGACTTCTAAGAAGCTATGAGGATGTGGACATCATTGGAAGAAGAGATGCATTCTGTGCCATTGTAAGAATGGAAACCAAATTCTTAAGTTCAGGTTGGGAAAGTCTGGATGAGGCTCCACGGAGGGGTGAGTGATGAGATCAGGCAGCAGATTGAGGAATCAAAGGGGTTCCTTCAAGTAAGGTTTGAGAAGGGGAAACCATATCTATCTGGGCCAGTAAGGCGCTATGAGGATGAATGTAGCCTTCCACTAAAGTACTTTTTGTATGAACTTGGTTATGAGTGGACCTAGGGGTAAGGTATAAAGTAACTCTGGTGGCCAATGAAGGGACAGAGTATACCAGGGAGGGACTGTCCCTGATAAGGGAAAATACCAAAATAACTGCTTCATTTGGTGTTTTTTGGGGGTCACAAATAAATTGTAGCAGGGAGTCCCCGAGAGTCATACTGATGTCTAGACTTTTGAAACAGAGTGATCAAGATTCCTTCTGGTTCCTGCTGAATGGGTGCTGACGGGTATAAAATGTCACCCACAAAGGGAGAGAGAGTCTTACTGTCCTACTCACTCTTCTGCAGACTTTATTTTACTGTAGAACAAAATGGGGTGGTACCTTCAAAGGGTGTGTTGGTTAAGAATGCACAAATGCAACCAGGTGCGGCATGTCCCAGTGATGTCCATCCTGCCCATTCTCACTGCTCCATCTGCTAGCTGCATGGAGAGGTTGGTAATATTGGACATGGTCAAGAGAATGGCTACAAACTGCTTCGGTGTCTCTGGCAGTATTAGATTCTTCAGAGTGGATAACACTTGCTAAGAGAGATCCCCTGGACTTTAGTCATATGAGCGATGTAGACAATGCCCGAATAGCAAAGGAGCTGGAAGCTTCTGCCTGCTTCTCCAGTTTACCCACTGCCACAAAATCCGTGTTGGGTGGATGGATATAAGAAGAGTCTTCAGAGAAGTCTTTTTTGGTGGCTGCAGCAATAATTACTGAGTCTACAGGTGGAGTTTTAGACCACAAGGGTTTGCCTTTGGAGGAACACAGTATCTTACTCGGCTTCCTTGGAAGTGATTAGCAGGTGCCAGGTTCCTGACCAGATTTTCTCACCACCAATGGAATTAACTTACCTTCCAGGACTTCGAGGCATATGGAAAAATACCTCCTCATCCAGAGAGGTAGGTTTGGTGAACTTTTAGTTATGTACTTACCATAACTTCGGATGTATGGGATCCATCTCGCCTACATTCACAACAGATGGGTTCGGAGCCGATCCATCGGCTCCGACTCGGCAACTAATACACTAGCACGAAGTCTCTCATTGGCTGGGCTACTCCCTATCCCAGGATGCACTACACCTGCTTCCCCAGATCTTGTTTGTTCGCTTTCATACATCCATCCAAACACAGAAAACTTAGTAGTCACTATAACCAACTAAAGTTCTTCAAGAAAGATCTCCAAGAAAAAAGAGACTACAGCTCCTCTAAATCCAAATGGAAGGGGGAAGGAGGGTGGGTACTTATGAATGTAGGCGAGATGGATCCCATACATCCGAAGTTATGGTAAGTACATAACTAAAAGATGTAATGGGATCCTATCTCGCCTACATTCACAACAGATGGGACAGCGTCCCTAGCACCTACATCCCGGGTGGCTCATTGGAACACACTCCTGAGAACTGTGGAACCAAGGGAAGCTCTGCCTCGAGAAACCACATCCAATTTGTAATGAGAAATGAAAGTGTGCGGAGAAGTCCAGGTTGCCGCAGCACAAATATCATCTATTGATAACTTGGAGTGAAAAGCTACAGAAGTAGCCATTGCCCTGGTAGAATGAGCCTTGACTGGAAAGGGAAGGTCTTTGTTAGCCTGTGAATAAATAAAAATGATACAATCTTTAATCCATTTGGATATGGAGGTTTTGTTACTGGTTGACCCAATTTGGTCAGTGCAAAGGAAACAAACAATTGATTTGATTTCCGTTTGAGCGGTTCTATTCAAATAAAAACGCAGTTGTCTATGTACGTCCAATTGATGCAAAGTATATTCTGCGTTATTAGAGAATTCTGGGAAAAAGACAGGGAGTTCTATAGTTTGTTGCATACAGAAAGAGGAGGCCACTTTTGGTATAAATGCAGGGTTTAATTTCAATGAAACTCTATGCTTGTGAAAAATCAAATAGGGAGGATCAGAACAAAGAGCTTGAAGTTCTGAAACTCGCCTAGCAGATGTTATGGCTACTAAAAAGGCCGTTTTCCAAGACAGAAATTTTAAATCACAAGTAGCAGCTGGTTCGAAAGGACGGGCAGTTAGGGCAGCAAGAACCATATTCAAATCCCAAGGGGAGACAGGATGAGATAAAGGAGGCCTAAGGAGCCAAGCTCCTTTAAGGAAGGCCTTACAAAGTTTGTGAGACATCAATGAAGGTTCAAATGAAGCATGAAAATTAGAGATCGCCGCTAACTGAACCTTAATGGTAGAAACTGAAGAGCCCGACTGAAAAAGGGAGGCCAGAAAATTCAGAACCTCCGATACTGGTGCAGTGAGGGGATCTATACCCCGTTCTTGAGCCCAGAAGGCAAACCTTTTCCATTTACTGGAATAAAGTTTGATGGTGGAAGGTTTATGAGAAGAAGACAGTATGTGGACCACGTCCGCGAAAGAGCATTGTCTCGGACTAAGGATGGAAGTGGAGTAACCATGCTGCCAACTTCAGGGACCTGAGAGACGGATGAAGCCGCCCTGACTGATGAGTCAACAGGTCTGGCACCGGATCCAGAAACCATGGACCTTCTATCGCATGCCTCTGTAGGAAAGGAAACCAAACTTGACGAGGCCAGTGCGGGGCAATCAAAATCATCTCGCTCTCCATGTAAATGGCCTTCTGTATCACCCTCGGTAGGAGGGGGAATGGAGGGAAGGCGTAGAGAAGACCGGGGGGCCAAATGTGAGTCAGAGCGTCCCTGGGAATCTGTCCCTGAGAAGGAAACAGTGTGAAGAACTCTCTGCATTTCGCATTGTGAGGGCTGGCAAACAGGTCGCAGCAAGGAAGACCCCATCTGTCGAATATTTTCGCAGCTATACCCTGGTTGAGGGACCACTCGTGGGGTAAAAGAATGGTCCTGCTTAATCTGTCCGCAATCACATTGGACTTCCCCGGTATGTGCGTTGCCATTAGAAAGCGGTTGGTAGCTACCGCCCAGTGCCAAAGTCTCATGGCTTCTCTGCATAGTGGGTAAGACCTGGTTCCACCTTGCTTGTTTATGTACCACACCACCGACATATTGTCGGATAGGATAGTAATCGGGCCCTGTGGGAGAGCGTGATGGAGAGCTTGGAGTACCAATAGTACCGCTCTCATCTCCAGGACATTGATATGCAAATGTGTTTCCTGGATTTGCCATGTGCCTTGGACCGACCTGTCCAGGTAATGACCCCCCCACCCTACCTGGGAGGCGTCCGTAGTCACAGTGGCAACGGACGTTGAGGTATGAAGGGTCGCCCCTGGTCGAGATTTGATTGGAGAAGCCACCAATGCAGATCTCGACGGCAACTTTCCGTGATTATGATTAAGTGGTTCAAGGAAGTTCCTGATAAGACCATTGAACCGACAGTAGCCATTGTAAAATTCGCATGTGAAGTCTGGCCAAGGGAACTAAAAGTATGGTCGACGCCATCGAGCCCAACAGTTGTAGGATCCGATGGGCCGGGCTCTTTGTAGGGGAGACAGGATTTGACTTGATCTTGTAAGACCTGAATTCTTGCTGCCGGTAAATAGGCGCATTCTTTTGTGTCTAAGTCTGCGCCTATGAAAGTAATACGCTGAGATGGCTGTAGTACAGATTCTTGCAAATTGAACGTGATCCCCAAGAAACGGCCCAAGGTGAACGTGGCTCTGAGCGCTTGGAGTAGTAGATGCTCGGAGGTGGCAGTAAGGAGCCAGTCGTCTAGATAAGGAAACACCTGGAATCCCAGACTTCTCAGGTGAGCAGTTACCACTGCCAGACACTTGGTGAACACCCTGGGGGCTGTGGTGAGACCAAAGGGCAGTGCTCGGAATTGGAAATGACTGACTCCAGGGAAGCGTAAATGTCTCCTGGACTCTTGAGCTATGGGAATGTGAAAGTAAGCGTCCTGGAGATCCATGGAGCACATCCATGCATCTTTTTCCAGCAAAGGAAGAATAGATTGAAGAGTGACCATTCGGAATTTGGACTTCTTTACGAAACGATTCAATGAACTGAGGTCCAAAATGGGCCTGAAGTCCCCTGTCTTTTTTGGTACCAAAAATAATTTTGAGTAAGTTCCTGATCCGATCTGGTCGATGGGGACAGGCTGGATGGCTCTTTTTTCTAGCAGCTTTGAAACCTCTAATGCTGCCTGATCCCGCTGACTGGGTGGTACGTCCGGGATTTCCCTTAAAGAAAGGGGGGGTTTGTTGAAGGGGATGATATATCCTCCGGTAATAATGCGAAGCACCCACTGATCGCTTGTTATGGATTCCCAAGCTTGTGGGTGCGCCGCAAAGTGACCCCCGACTGGCTCCGGAGTTGCACAGTCGGGCAACAACTCAGGAACGCTGGTTGTATGAAGAACCACGAAAGGAATCGCGGTCTCCAGAGTTACGGGGGCCTCTGCCACCTCTGGGGCGGCGTCTTCCAAAATCCCCCCCCCCCTGCCTCTGGAGGGGGAATCACTGGGTGGAGTAGGGAAAGACTTTTGAGATTTTCTAAACCACATTTTCCCTCCTCTCCCAGCCTTGGGGTAAGGCCTGGAAGGAGCGGAAAATCAGGCCCCAACGGCAGTCAAAGTCTTGCCCTCCTGCTCGCACTGAGTTAGTGTGTCCTTCACCTTGGGTCCAAACAAAGATGACCCATCAAAGGGGGCGTCGGCGAAGGAAGACTTGAAGGCCTCCGTGAACGAACACAAGCGTAACCAGGCTTGTCTCCTGAGGGCAACGCCTGTTCCCGCTGCTCTACTCGCCCCTTCGGCCGCATATGAAATGAGCCTCATGGACGAGTTAACAATAGAAAAGAGGGTAGTCATCTGTGCCAACAGTCGGGCCAGCGCCTCAGGTAGGTTACCAACAAGAGAGTCATTTAGCTCTTTGAGAAGATCCCTTTGGAGCCTCGTAAAATGACATAAGTAGTTCAGCGACCGTAAGGTAAAGGCCGCTGAGGACAGGGTACGCTTCCGCACCTATCCATACTCCTAGAATCCTTATTAGGAGGATGAATAGACGTCGAAGCCTCTGCCACGTCCTGCTGTGTGGCAGAAGCCACCACCAAAGCATCTACAGGCACACCCTTTGTGAGAAATTCCTTCTGGGGGCTGACAAAATTTATTGGGCCTCGCAGGCACCGGTTCCACAGAATCAGGGTGTTCCCACACCCTTCAAGAAACCAAATCAAGGAGTTCATCGAAGGGCGGAGACACCCAGGAGGCGGAAGGCTGGGCCCCAAAGGCCTTGAGGAAGACTGACTCCTCAGCTGAAGGGGTTTTGGCTTGCCAGTCACCTCTCTGTCTCAGAATCTCCAAGATATCTGAGAAGGAGATATCATCCGAAGATGATTTGGGGACCCTTCTGCGTCATCGAGGTCAGTATCCGATGTAATAGACTCATCTTGGGAGTCTACGTGCTTCCTCTTACACAATTTCTTCCGTGGGGGTTCGTCCGAAGCAGTTTCGGACGGACCACCCGAAGAAGGGAACCCCGATGGGGGTATCCTCAGGCCCTGGGGCCCCGCTGCCGGGGGCTGCAACACAACAGAGGCACCAGTCTCCAAATCTAGGGACGGTGAGGTAGAATCTTGCTGAACCGGCAAAGGCATGGCCAGCGCGCTCCTCATGGCCTCAAAGGCCGGACCTCCAGAATCCAAGGAGGTCACTGGTCTAGAGGCCACGATGGCACTGGGAATTCCAGCAGCCGATGCTCCGAGAGGAAGGCTAGGCACCGAAGCACCCAATCCCAAAGTATTCCCCTTGGGCCCGGCTGAAGAGGTCGCAGTACCAAACCCTGAACCGGAGGACAGGGTAGGAAGCACAGTCGGAACCGAGAGACCTAGAAGGGGTCTCTGCTCCGACCGTATGGCTCCGCTTTGCTCCACCACCACCGACTCCAACGGCTCCGAGGAGGTTGGAGGAGGAATCGAATGTGTTGGAGGGGGGATTGGCTCCGAAGCTAACTGTGCTGGAGCCGAGACCAATTTAGTAAACACTGGAGATTGGAATAGCCTCTGTAAAACCCTATCCAGGTCCGAATCTGAAAGTCTCGATGATTTAGAGGAGGTAGACAATCGAGAAGACTTTCCTCTCGGCTCCGAGAGAGAAGGGGACCGGCTCCGAAATGGCTCCAACGCTATCGGCGCCGACTCCACCACAGCATGGACCACCATCGGCACCGAAGGAGCCTTCTCCGGAGCCGAGGGGGAAGAGTCTGAGCTGCACACTTCCACCGGCCCGAAGCCATTGGAACAGATGGAGGTGATTCACCTCTCGATACTCCAACCTGCGGCTCCGACAGCAATGGAGCCGAGGTAGGAGGTATCGAGGCAGACCCTTCGACCCTCGGCCCCGAAGTCAGTGGAGCCGAGGAAGAAGAGGTCAATTTTGTCTTTTTAGAAGTCGGCTCCGACGGACTTGTCGGAGCCGACGATCTTTTCTTTTTGGAAGCAACAGGTAGATCTAAGGCTTCCTCAAAGGAAGGCTTGATAAGCCCTTTCAATATTAATTTGTTTTTGCGTTCTTGAAGAACTCTAGATGAGAACGCATGACAGACGCTACAAGTCTCTTGCAGATGTTTCGGCCCCAAACAATAAACACATATTGAATGACTGTCTGTAATGGACATTTTATATTTGCACCGAGTGCATTTTTTAAAACCTGACTTTTGTTCCTTAGACATGATATAGGCCACAACAAGTACAACTCTAAGGAAATACTACTCTATCACCACAAGTATAGCACTACACACAAATTGCGCCAACTGAAAAGCGCGAGACACACTGGCGCGAGTACTGGTGACAGTTTACCACAACAATTTGAAACAAGAAAAACGGCCCAAAGCCCTCTAATTTAAACGGGCTTTGCCCGAAAAACAACTAACCAAAAGTAAATAAAAACCAATTAGCACTCAAAGGTAGGGCAAAGGCCCTCTAACTTAAACGGGCCTTGCCCGACTGAACAAATTACATTTCTGGAAACAAGCACTCAACAAAAAACAATCAGAAATAGCAAGAAATAGCAAGAAATAGCTATTAAAACAGCTGTTTGGTTAATATGGACAAAAATTCCCTAGGTCAAGGACCAATAAGGTAAAAATAACCACTTAGCTCCAGCCAAGTCGAGACCACGTCCAGCTTGTTAAGCGGCAAACGAGATCTGGGGAAGCAGGTGTAGTGCATCCTGGGATAGGGAGTAGCCCAGCCAATGAGAGACTTCGTGCTAGTGTATTAGTTGCCGAGTCGGAGCCGATGGATCGGCTCCAAAGCCATCTGTTGTGAATGTAGGCGAGATAGGATCCCATTACATCCAAGATCTCTCACACGAGTTCCAGGATCTCTCTGAAGAAAGCATCCTCAAGAGGGGACTGTGTGGATCCCTCTCCATCCTTCCAGTTGCTTTCTGAAGTGAATGACTCTGACACTGTGTCCAGAAGCTTCCTCTTACATGCCCTCTTTTAAGGTGGCTCAGTGGATGAGGGTCTTGGTTCCCTGAGGACTGCCCTTTGCACTAGGGCAGAATGTTTGAGCTCAAAGGAACAAGTCTGACCAGTTGATGCTTGTGTAGAAGCTGACAAGAAAGACTGAGGGTCAAGGGTGGAACTGCAGCCGGTGTAACATGTGAAGGTGGCATGTGTGGTGAAGCAATGGCCCTCCCTAACACAAGGAAAGTTGCACCAACTCTTGTGAATATCAGGACACTGCATCAGAGGTTGGATCCGACTCCCCAATGGAAGACTGTGAAAAGGACCCAGGTGAAATCCTTGGTTCCACTCGAGGGACCAGCACCGAGGAGGGGATAAGACCCGTATTCTTGAAGGCAGACATGTCTGAGGCAAAAAGTGGAGGTGCCCACCCGAGTCCCTTACTCCAATACTCAGGCACAGGATCCAAAAAGGTCAGAACCCGGTGAGTGGGATCCAAAAACCCCGGAGGCACTGAAGATTGCACCAGTACAATGGGAGTCAGCAATCAAACCTTGGTCATCTGGGTTGCAATCAAGGCTCCATCTCCCTGTACCACAGAGCTAGGCTACACTATCTGTACTAGCTCATGTAGTTCATATTGAAAAACATCTGCGTGATTAGCCCTCTTAAAAACGAGGGCTGGCAGTACAGGAAAGCAGAGTATTTGTCTCTTGTGAAGAAAAACACTGGCCTGGAGTTGGGACTCTAGGAAGCATTGCGGTGGAGAGACCCTATGGAAACCAGGAAAAAGATTTCTTACAAATGAGTAAAAGCATGTGTAACCAAAGTATTCTGAACATACAGAGAAGTGGTTGCAGCAGCTGGCCCTGCACAAGGACAAAAACCTTGCAGCCTGGAATACTGTAATTTATTGAACTATGAATTACTCATCAGACTACAACTGAATGAACTGAGCTGTGTGTAATTTAGCCAGTTATGTTGTGAGAAGTTTGTTATCAGAAATAAAGATAAGCTTAAAGCCCTTGAAATGTATTTTTTATAAGTGTAAACAAAACTGTAGCTTTAGAATGCATAACAGTAGGTGAAAAGTATGACTCTTTTGTGCATCACAAACTTGATTTAAATATTGTAACTGTAACAAACCTCTAATTGTTCAAAGGACATCATGTAATTTGTTTGAATCACAAGGGTGGTCTATACCAGTAATGGCAAACCTATGACACGCATGTCAAAGGTGACACACCACGACGTTTTGGGCGACACACCCCTCCCAGATAACTGAAGCTATTTACCTGTTCCACTATCTTTCTTTCTATCTCAATTCTCAGCTTCTTCTGACTTCCCCAATTTGCTGCCTTTACCATTGTGTTATCTGTGCTTAGTTTCATCCCATGTGCCTTCAGTCTTGCATTCCAGTCCCTTATCCTTTGCTGAAGTTCTTGCTCAGTGTCTGCCTGTAATGCCACATCATCTGCACACAGCAACTTTGTTGATATGTCCCCTCCAACCTGTCTGCTAGTGTAGTTCATCATCAATATGAACAGCAGTGGGCTCAGAGCTGAACCCTGATGTACACCCGCTCCCACTGGGAACCCCACTGTGAGGCTGAACTCTGCTCGTACTTGAGTCATTGGGTCCTCTAACATAGCCTGCACTAATACTACCAATGTTTCTGAGACTTCAAACCACCACAGTCCATATGCTTTCTCCAAGTCTAGGAATGCCCAGTTGGACTCATTCCTCATTTCTAGCTTCTTCTTCCTGTCTCACTGCAAACACTGGCTCAGTTGTGCTGCATTCTGATCTGAATCTGAACTGATCATCTCCCATCTTACATTCTACTACTCTGCATTTCCGTTTATAAATCACCCTCTCCAGAACTTTCATGCAATGTGATAGGAGTTTGATGCTTCTATACTGCCCACAGTTGTGGATGTCCCCTTTGTTCTTTGTACACTGGCACGAGTATGCTTACCTCTCTAGTCATGTGGGATACGTCTTTCTATTCAAACTGCTATGAGTACCTCAGGAGCCATTTCTCCCTTAGCTCCCCCAGCATCTTTATCATATCTGCTGTGACCTCGTCTGGGCCTGCTGCTTTCCCTGACTTCATTTTCCTTAGTGCTGTTCTTATTTCTTCTAGGGTGGGCTCCTCTTCTTCTCTCATCGTAGGTGGTTTCTGGTACAGTACAGCTTCTGTGGGGTTTTCTTCATTTAGCAGAAGCTGCTGGAAATACTATTTTTATCTGCCTTTGATGTCCTGTGGACTGGTGAGCAGGTTGTTGCTGGCATCCCTTATGATGGGTGTCTGACTTTCTTTTGTCTTTCTGTCTTTGCCTTGCAACCTGATATAATTTCTTTGTGCCACTTACTGAGACACTTTCCTGAAGGTGTCAGAGTGCCTCCCAATACCCTATTTTTTACTACTGTAACTCCTTTCTTAGCTTCTGTTAGCCAACCAGTATTCCTTCTTAGCCTGGTCAGTCTTTTCTATCTCCCACTTTTTCCTGCACACCTTTCTTTTGATGACTTCCTGAACTTCTGTATTCCACCACCAGCTTTCCTTATGTACCTTACTTGCACACCTGGCTCAGCCACATATCTGTTCTATAGTACTCACATATGCTGTTTTGAGGTGCTGTCATTCTTCTTCAACTCCACCTATTTCATCCTCTTCTTTGGGTGCTACAGCCCTCAGTAATTCCTTGAACTGTTGTACTTTCTCTCCAGTCAACTTCCGGGTCTTAAGCTTGGCCTCTGTTGACCTCAGAGCCTTCTGTAATGACTGCTTGCAGCTGACTGTAGCAACCAGTGGTTTATGCTGCGGGCTGACTGCTTCACTGGGGATGACTTTGCAATCATTTATTCTACCCCACTGCCTTTTTATTACTAGGAGAAAGTCTACCTGACTTGCATATTGGCTACTTTTGTATGTAATCTTCTGACCGTCTCTCTTTCTGAACTATGGGTTGGCTACTATCAAGCCATTTGCCAGACAGAATTCTAGAATGGCATCTCCTTCTTTATTCTTGTTGCCCCACCCATGTGGACCCAGGCAGTCCTCATATTTTCTTCTATCTGTCCTGACATGTGCATTCAAGTCAGCCATTATCAACACCAATTAATGTTGTCATGCTTTATCTAGTAGGTCCTGCAACTGCTGTATGAAAAAAGAAGTTATGTCTTACCATAACATTCCACCTGTGTTGTTGATCTTCGTTCATTCATTACTGATGGGTTATCTGTTCCGTCCTCGGAATCGAGCCGGGCAAATATCAAGCTCAAGTCAGCCAAAAACTCTTGAACCAAGGTCCTACCCAGAATGCTCTGCTCCCTGTTACCTCAGATCGAGTTTGCAAGTTGATAGATAAAACTAGACGCTACCTCTGGTCATAACAGGCCTACAATAAAGGAGTATATGAGATCAATTAGGAACCTCTGGATGGGAGACGGAGGGTGTGAAGTAATGAATGAACGAAGATCAATAACACAGATGGAATGTTATGGTAAGACATAACTTCTTTATCTGATGTTGTTAATCTTCGTTCATTCCTTACTGATGGGACACGGTCCCCATCTACCTGTATCCCTGGGTGGCCCTCATGGAAGGACATTCCTGAGCACCATGGAGCCAAAAGAAGCTCTACCTCTGGCGGCCAAGTCCAATTTGTAATGAAGAATAAAGGTATGAGGTTTGGCCCAAGTCGCAGCTAAGCAAATATCATTGAGGGAAGCCTTAGCATGGAAAGTTGCCATAGACCTTGTAGAATGTGCTTTCACTCTGTGAGGCAAGGAGACCTTGTTTTTGTTGTAGATAAAGGTAATACAGTTTCTCAACAATGAAGCCAATGTAACTTTTGAGAAAGGGTGATCTTGTCTTGGTCCAGAAAAAGCCAGGAATAGTTGGTCTGATTTACCGGTAGATTTTGTTTTGTCCAGATAAAATAGTAGTTGCCTATGAACCTCCAAGGAGTGCAGGCAATACTCTCCCTTGTTAGAGTGGTTAGGAAAGAATACTGGAAGGTCAATAGATTGGTTGATAGACCGCTCTGACACCACGTTTGGTAAAAAGGTAGAATTAGTTCTCGGTGATACCCTATCCTTATGGAATTGTAACCAGTCTATGTTGTATTTAGCCCTGCGCTCCACTGCTAGCAGCCTTCTGCGGACTTTTTATCCCACTATTAGGCCCTTACATTACTTTTTACCTTTCCCTACTCTGCTCTAAGTGCTCTTGTCATCTACTGTTTCTCCACTAGGTGGCAGCACATACCTATTGCTTAAGTATTCACTTTATCCCCTAAATTACTATATATTGAATCTTCTCCAAAGGATCCATTAATTCCCTGCCTCTAGCCTTCTATCTCTGTGACCCTCTCTGTTCTTACCTTACTAACAGTTACACTAAACAAGTGCTAAATCCTCCATACTTTCCTTATCTCTGATCTCACTTACCTAACCACTGATTCTTTCTTCACAGTCTTGCCATCTTCCTTTCTCCTTGTTTCTACCCGCTCCGTTCGCCCTGCGGGCTCACTCCGCTCCCCTCCCTACCCCCAATTCCCACCCACTCCCAGGGGTCCTACTCTTATACTTTCTAACCACATCCCTTGCTCTTTCCATTAACCTCTACACATTTCCAATTGGCCAGTTTTTCTCTTATCGCCCATCTCTTTACCACTCCACTCCATACTCACCACACCCTCCTATCTTTACAGACTCTCAGCTTAAACACTTCCATCTCTACATATATATATCTAACAAATAGCTAATCCTTCCCAATGGCTAATCCAACCATTCCTTCTCAGATTCTCCTCTGCTTTACTCTTGTACCACTACCACTTTTAACCTTTGCCTATTTACTCTCCTCATATGAACACCCAATATATCCACACACTGACTACCCCAATCAACAAACTAATTCTCAACCCTTACTACACCTACATAACCATGCAAACATAATATGCTCAACCAGCTACCTACTTGCTATGTATCATAGAACACTACATATTAAATATAATTCACTACATCTCAGGACAGTGTTATTTCCATACAGCAAGTTCCCTAACCTAAGCTATCTAGGTCAACTCCTCTCATTAAAGGATGGTGATATTCATCCTAACCCTGGCCCAACAGCAACCTCTATCTCTCTCCATAACCATAATCAATCAACCAATTACCCACTTGCTAAACCATCTAACTCCCTCCTACTAGCTCATCTTAATATATGTAGTATTAACAACAAAGTAACTCAACTCCATGCTCTCTTAGAAGTGTACTCCTTTGACATTATCTGCCTAACAGAAACATGGCTAAAACCTGCCATCAAGGATAATGAAAGTATCCCACCTGGATATAATATCCTAAGAATTGACAGAGTAGCTAAGAAAGGTGGTGGGGTTGCTATTCTATTTAAATCTGGCTTACAATTAACCACATACAACTGTAATCTACCTCTAAATTCCCATGCTGAGATTCTCATCTCTAAACTTGAACTTAACAAAGCTAAATCAATCTACATTATCTGTATGTATCTGCCCCCTGGAAATAACATAGCCACCATGGATATTAACACTCGATCCGCCCATCTACCCGTTACCGTAGGTGTCCCTCAGGGGTCCATACTAGGACCTCTCCTATTCTCCATATTTATAAATGACCTTCATCTAGCTATCCCCCAAGTCACTTGCATATAATATGCCGACGACTCCACACTATTATGCTCAGCTGCATCCTCCCAAGACCTTCACTCTCTCACCCAGAAGGTATTCAACATAGTTGAAAAATGGTTCACTCAGCGTTGCCTTCTTTTGAACCCAAAGAAAACCAAACTCCTCCTCTTCACTCCTACTCAAAAGTTCTCTCCTCTTCATTTCTCTGTGACATCCACCAATGGTACTATAATATCTCCAGACTCATTTGGGGCGGTGCCGAGCCTGCAGCTGACAGGGTCACAGGTGGTAGCGCCGAAGTAGTAATCTATTTCACCTTCTCATGAGTCGACTCCCTATGATCTCTAGCAGGAGAAGAAGAGAGCGACCTCAATGATGAAGAGGAAGAACGCCTCTTATGGGCTTTAACAGGAGGGGGTGAGCCCTCCGACCCAGAAATAGCCTCAGAGAAAGGACATTTGATAAGACCTTTCAATATTAATTTATTCTTCCTCTCTTTAAGAGCCCTAGTTGAAAAACTTTTACAAATCCCACAAGGGGGGTCCACAGTAAGATAGGAGACATTCAGACAGTAGACACAAGTCACTGCCATCGGAAAGTGGTAACTTACGGCCGCAATCCTTACACTGTTTGAAACCAACGCTACTTTACTTATCCGACATAATGATGTGGAGAAGAAGAACAGTACCAAAAGGAAGAGGAAAAGCTACCCAAAAGGGTAAGAAGAGAAAGGAAGGAATATCAAAAATGGTAATGAAGAATTACCTCAAAGGTAAGAAAAAGGGTAATAAAGTGAAAAGACTAAAGGGAGAGAGTCTAAAGTATACGATAGGGTAGGAAAATATTAGTTGGAACTATATGAAACTATTTAAAGTAACAACAATGTATAAAACTTTCAAAAAATTAGACACTTAGCTGAGAGAGTGGCTTGACACGGCTGTACAGCAATGTGGCAAACGGGATCGGAGGTAACAGGGAGCAGAGCATTCTGGGTAGGATCTTGGCTCGCGAGTTTTTGGCTGATGAAAGCTTGATATTTGGCCGGCTCGGTTCCGAGGACGGAACCGATAACCCATCAGTAAGGGATTAAGATCAACAACATCAGATTGCACTCTTTTCCTCACTATCACAACCCTGCTGTACGACACAGGCTAAGATTATGAATACCGCCCTATCATTACACTGGAGTCTGAATGCCACGAGTCTGACACTGCCTCTGATGATATCTCTTGCTGCCTACTGAAGACTCTCTCTCACTACAATTCCTGTGCCATCTCTAGCCAGTCACCCTCTTGAGTGGAGCCCAAGCCAACTGGGTTTGCTGCACTGCCTTTCCATCTTGTCTCTTGGATACACAGGATGTCCAGCCTCCTCCATATCATCATGTCATCCACTTCCAAGCTGCGTCCTGTCAGTGTACCTACATAAATGTAGCAATTCTCAGTTTATGTTTGGTAGAATGATTGGTTTTATGTCCAGCTTTCGATCAACAGAGCTATCCCAAGTAATCCAGGCTGGTCAACTAGATGCCGGCTGTCCAGTAGGTTATTGATCCAGGGCTGCTGGGTTTTATGGCAGGCACACACTGGAAAATAGGGGCACATACACACCTCCCACCATTAGCATGGGTCCCTGGTATAGGTCAGAGTAGGCTGGGTCCTCAACTCACTTATCACCGGTAACTACCCATGCCCATTTTGGCGATATTAGTCAACATGACAGAATCACCTAGAGCCACATTTTATACTATTGAGTGGCTAGCCCTGCCATGGCATGCAGTCTGTGATCTGTGTTCTCCTATCCTGAGGATACTGTGTACCACAGTTGATGCACCAAAGCAGTTGGTCTTTACAACTCTTCCCACTATAGGGCACCATGTAGAATCTGTGTTGCTGTCCCTAGCTCCATTCATTGGTGAGTTTGACACAGAAACACTCAGCATGTTTTCTGGAGGTGGAAAGAACCCCACAGAGACACAGAACATGCAAACTCGAAACATGCACTGGTCGGAGGTCAGGATCGAATCTGGTACCTTGTGCATGGGAGGCGAAGACCTTAACCATAAGCCAACTGGCAAAATATAACTAGGTGGTGGGAATTTTCTATAGACGTCCAGCTCAGGAAAAATAGCCTGACAATACGTTAAGTGGTAATATCTGTAAAATATTTCATCAAGGATATGATACAATCATTTAAGACATTAACTTTTCAAGAACTGATTGGAATTTTCCTTCCACCTAGTCTACTCTTGCAAATAAAATTACTGAAAGTTGTCTTTCATAGAACTATGAACAGATTATTAAACAATCATGTAGGAATAATAATTTATTGGATGTTATAATTGCTTAAATCATAGGACTAATTCAGTTTTAAACTGTAACATCAAGGTCCTGACTATAAAATCAGACCATTATTCCATTCAATGTGAAATTTTGAGCAATATTAATACATGTGCAAAATCAATTGTACCCTTTAGGAAGTTTTACAGAGCCAATTTTGAGTCTATAAATAAGGAATTTAGTTCTTTGCAATGGGAGAGCAACTGGAAGAAAAGTCAATTGAAAAAATAAACTGGGATATCTTTTATGGTAAATTAAATGCCCTAATAAGCAAGTTTGTACCTGTTGTTGGGCTAAACATTATAATAAATGTTTCCCTCCATGTTGGGAAAAAAGTTATCTCAAATGAAAAATAAAACAAAGACCCCCAATATAATACTGAAAAAAAAATTTGAGTTTCTCTCTGAACATTAGTACTGATTATGAGACCTTGGTAGCAGATAATACTAAGATGAACCAAGATGAATAAAAAGGCCCTATTCAAGCACTTAAAATGCTTTAGCAAAGAAAATACTTCCCCATACTGGTACTAAGTAGGGAATCGGCTATTACAGATCCTGTTGAACTAGCAGATTTGCTGAGAAATTCTGTATTTTAAATGGGCATAAAGACAATAGCTGTAAGACAGGTAATATATCTGATGCTTGTTTGAATATCCTTTATGATACTCAAGACAGTGGTGAAGAAGTGTTACGGCCTTATAAAAGACGTCTTTGAGAAATATCAGTAGTATTGATGAGGGGCATTAAAACAGTGCAGCTACAGGTCCTGACGGTTTAAATGAATGATAGGAGGCATTAAAACAGTGCAGTCACAGGTTCTGATGGTTTAAATGGATGATTTTTTTTTTGGGGGGGGGGGGGTTAATACAGTGCAGCCACAGGTCCTGATGGTTTAAACGGATATGTTCTCTCTAGCATAGCAAGTGGCATGGTATCATGCCTTCACAAACTCTTTCAACAATCACTGGAGAAGGGATATGTTCCCAACATACAAAAGGAAGCATGTGTTGTTCCAATATCAGTCTGACCTCAAATATTGGTAAATGTTTTGAACAATAATCTGCAGGGGGATACTGGACAAAGGACTGACATATACCAACTTGGCTTCCTTATGGGGAGATCATGTTTGGCTAATCTTATCCAGTTTTATGATAACAACTGTTCATAGGTGCATAGAGTAGCACTAGGCTAACTTCCCCTATGGACCATTTTAAGCCTAGCCAATTAACCCATGCGAGAATCAAACCCTGCTCCTTGTGTTTGTAAGGTAAACACTAACAATTATGCCAACCTCTCCATCACAAAGTTGCTCAATGGACTTAGGACTTGCTACTGATGTTGTTTACCTGGATCTGACAAAGGCCTTTGATTCAGTACCCCATGACAGAATACTTGATGGTATGTTAAAACAAAATATGAATATCTACATTGTATGCTGGATAGCCAACTGGCTATCAGAAAGGAAATTTAGAGTGACATTAGGGCATTTGTTTTTAGAAATGAGAAATGTTGATTTTTTTTTGGGGGGGGGGCAGGAATCTGTTCTAGGTCCCATAATGATTGGACAACTGATGTCTGAGTTTCCAATATGTGACGGTACACGGCTAAGTAAATTTGAAATGACACTAAGGTGGGAGGGTAAAGTTACAAATATGTAAAATCATCATAACTCACAATTTAATTCAGGTGGGTCACCAAAAGTGGGATGCAATTTAATGCTAAAAAAGTTTCATCACAGAGCAAGAACATTATGGAACTATCTCCCTAAATATGTAGGAGAAGTTGACAGTGTCAAATTTTTTAAGTTTTGACAGAGAAATGGTATAGACATTTTTTTTTATATTCCTGGTTTAACCGTTGGCAAACTCTTAAATGGCTCCCTGGATCCCTGAGTTTGAATTTCTTATAAATTTCTTCTACTGTGAACATTGGAGAGGTGGGGAGAAATCAAATACAGCACAAAACATAAAGCAGGATTTGTTTGTTCATAGGTTCATAGATTAGTACTAAGCTAACTGCCCTTGCGAGCCACTTTAAGCCTAGCCAATTATCCCTTGTGAGACTCGAACCCTGCACCTTGTGTCTGTAAGGCAAACACCTTAACCATTAGGCCACCCTCCCAACCCGTTATAGTTGTAGTGAGGCAATCCCCTTACACATTCACCCCAACAATTCTAAATATTCTAACTCTGAGATTGCACAACAGAGGGAGTAAGGAAAAACTTCTTTCTCACTCTCACGGCCCGATCTCATACTTCAAATACATACAGACACAAATCTATAATTATATGCACACACACACACACACACGTGTGTGTCTATATATATATATATATATATATATATATATATATATATATATATATATATACATACACACATCTATACATATAAATTATATATATATATATATATATATATATATATATATATATATAGACACACACATCTATACATATACATATAAATATATATATATAGACATATGTGTGTGTGTGTGTGTGTGTGTGTGTGTGTGTGTATATATATATATATATATATATATATATATTATACACACACATCTATACATATATACCTCTTACCTCAAAGTGTAATGCTACACAATGGCTGGGGTTACCCTCACTAACATTAGTGTAAAGCTAAATAATTCATTGGTGTAAATTTTAAACTAACTTTTAGCATTTTTACTTAGCTAAAAAATACAGTGGTGTAATTTTATCTGACTTCTTAGTGTCTGTTTAGTGTAATTTTAAACTGAATTTTAGCGTTTCTACTTACAACTTGTAAATACCTTGTAGTTTGAGTTAGCCCCGCTCAGCCCTGTCCCCTATTTCCACCTGCCCCCAGTACCATTGAATTTATACATCCATAACCACTCTCTTCAACCCACCTACCAACCATCTTCCTACACATCACCGGACAACCCTCTTCTCACTTACCTCTTTCTCCACTTCCCTCTAATCTAATCCTGGTTTAACAATGTATCCTAAACTAACTAGGCCTCCTACTACCCTAGTACCAAAAAATACTCTAGTACTATCTCTCCTACCTCTCATGATTAGTTTTTATCTCCTCACCGCCTATGAAAGTCAGCACTACCTCGGATTCCATCACCCAAAATGTCAAACATCCACCTTAGACTTCTCCAATACTACAGTCTTCTTACATATCACCATGTTAAAACCTCAAATTCCAACCCCAGGGACAAGCAATATCTAAAACTTTTAAATAAATTCTTAAAGCTTACAATTAAACTGCACTATAAGCTTATTAAAGCCGGTGATATTCATTCCAACCCTGGCCCATCTACACCTATGGACAATAACTCTTGTATCAACACCCCCACTAACATACTCCATAACATACCCCCTAACTCTCTCATAACCTTTCAATTAAATATCAGAAGCTTGAATAATAAAGTCCACAACCTACTTCTAGCAGTATACACCCCTGACATAATGTGCCTCACAGAAACCTTTCTAAAACCTTCTACTGATGACAGTCAGGTTCTACCACCAGGCTATAACATGTCAGTACTAGACCGCATGGGAAAGAAGGGAAAAAGGGTAGCAGAGCTCTATAAAAAACACATTATGTGTTACTAAGGATTCCATATAACCACTCCCATTTAATAATGCTGAAATCCTCACTACTAAAATTCAAATTAATGCTACTAAAAGCATAAACATTATATGTATGTATATTCCTCCAGACAATAACATAAGCACCCTCGAACATATTCTCCAATGGACATCTACAACCTACCCCCAAGAAACCATTACACTTGGTGACTTCAACATCGACTGAACATCTGTTTAGCTGAATCCCCTGTCATTCATGTTATTCTCTTCGGGTTCACATAAATAATAACTGCCCCTACTAGAAATATTAAGCAGTCTCACAAAGAAAGCATATTAGACTGGATACTCATCAACAGTCACCCCCACTTGTATAAATCTGGGACCCTCCCCGATACCCTCAGTGATCATTCCCCAACTTACATCATTAAGCAAAAGGCAGGAAACCCCCACCAGACCAAAGTCAAAACAGTCGGAAATAAAAATTTCAACACTATCAGCTCCCAAAATGCACTCAGCTCCATCAACTGGGCAACCCTTAAACACTTGCCACTAGAAGAGGCTGTAGCACACTTCAATGCTACATTCCTGAGTATCCTTGGCACTCATGCCCCTGCATGAACTACTAGAACAAAATCAAACTCTGCACCTTGGCCCTCTAAAGAAACCAAGTCAAAAATCAATCTTTGAAATAAAACCTGGGACAAATGGCATGCTACTAAAGCCCCTCGACCAACTAAGATATCATCAGCATAGGAATGATACAAAAAAAAAATCCATTCTACTTGACAAAAAAAAAAAAAACTACTACCACAACCTCCTGCACAAACACCAAAACAACCCCCAGAAGTTCTGGTCAGGTATAAACCAACTTCTACATCCAAGAATATCTACCACTCCAACTCCATCAAATCTCACCCACAAACCCCCTAAGACTACTGCCAATGCCTTTAATAACTTTTTCACTGACACTATCCAGTCCCTAGCCAACCAACTAACCCCCTCAGGTTCTACCCCCACTCCTGTCAAACCTACTACCACCTCCCCTTCAAATTTCAGCCAGTCCCCATCACCCTCATCCAATCCTTAATTAAAAAACTAAAACCAACCATCCTATCAGCCGACCTCCTCCCAGCTGAGTACCTACAAAAATCTGTAGACACTATAGCCTACCCTATCTCCATCTTGTTCAACAGGACTCTAACAGAAGGTGCCATCCCCTCTATCTGGAAAATATCCCACATTATCCCACTCCATAAAGGTGGAACTTCTACAGATCTGTCCAGCTACAGACCTATAGCCATTATTTCGCCATTAGTCAAACTAATGGAGAAGTGTGCACATTAGCAACTTATGCACTCTCTCACCCAGAACAATCTGCTGGCCAAATCCCAGCATGGATTTAAACCCATCACAGCACCACCTCTGCCCTGCTTTCATTTACCAATATCGTACATCAAAATCAGAACAATAATATGCTATTCTCTGCTGTCTTTTTAGACCTC